>NC_141554.1:61829264-61981029 GCF_021556685.1 Rattus norvegicus
AAATACCCAGGATAACCAAATGGCAAGAGACAAGCAAGCAAGACCATAAGCAAAAGTAGCCAAAATACACGGGCATCATCAAAACACGATTTTACTACCATATCAAGCACTGGATACACCAACACCTGAAAATCAAGAAGCTGACCTAAATTCTTATCTCATGGAGATAATAGAATCCTTTAAGTAGGAAACAAATAAATCCCTTAAAGAAATACAGGAAAACACAATCAAACATGTGAAGTAATTTAATCAAGAAATGCAAGACCTAAAAGTTTAAGTAGAAACAATAAAGTAAACACAAGTGCAGGCAAATCTGCACATGTAAAACCTAGAAGAGAGGTCAGGAATTAGATGTAAGTATCACCAACAGAATATAACACATAAAAATGAGAATCTCAAGTGTGGAAGATACCATAGAAGAGATTGACACAACCTTCAAAGAAAATTCAAAACAAAGCAAAACAAAACAAAAGTACTAACCAAAAATATCCAAAAAATTCAGGACACAATGAAAGACCAAATCTAACACTAATTGGAATAGGGGAGAACAAAGACTCCCACCTCAACAAAATCATAAAACTAAACTTTGACAACAAAAAGAGAGGCCATAAAGATACAAGAAGCCTATAAAACACCAAATAAATGAGACCAGAAAAAAAAGCCTCTTGTCCCATGATAAACACAGCATTAAACCATAGAACAAAGAAAGAATATTAAAAGCTTCAACGGAAGAGTGCCAAGTAACAAACAAGGATAGACCTAGCAGAAATATACCAGACTTCCAGACTTCTCAAAAGAGACACTAAAAGCCAGAAGAGTCTAGTCATAGCACAGACTTTGTGAGAACACAGATGACAGTCTAGGCTACTATACCAAGCAAAACTCTCAGTCAACATAGATGGGAAAACCAAAATATTCCAGGACAAAACCAAATTCAAACAGTATCTATAAAGTCAAATGGAGATAACCACAGGCACACAAAGCCACCTACAAAAAAAAAAAAAAAAAAGAAAAAGAAACATAACAGGAACCAACAGACATCTGACTTTAATATTTCTCAATGTTAATGGATTCAACAACCTGTAAAAGCAATAAGCTAATACACTGGAAACCCGAACAAGATCCAGCATTTTGCTGCATAAAAGATACATACCTCAGTATCAAAGACATACACTATCTCAGAGTAAAAGAATGGAAAAAGGTCTTCCAATCAAATGATCCCAAGAAAAAAGCCAGTGTTGCCACCCTAATATCCAATAAAATAACCTTTCATGCAAAAGTTATCAAGCATGATAAGGAAGGATACCTCATATTCATCAAAGGGAAAATCCACCAAGAGAAAGTCTCAATTCTGAAAATATATGCCTCAAATTCAGGGCACCCACATTCATAAAAGTAACTTTACTAAAGCTCAAAACTCACATTAACCCCCCCCCCAAATAATAGTGAGACACTTCAATAACCCACTCTCACCAATGCACTAGTCATTGAAACAGAAACTAGAGACACAGTGAAACTAATAGATGTTATGAGCCAAATGAATTTAACAGATATCTATAGAACAGTTTTACACTAAAACAAAAGAACACATTCTTCTCAGCACCTCATGGTACTTTCTCTACAAACAACCATATAAAACAACCATCAACCAATACAAGAAGATAGAAATAATCCCATGCATCCTATCAGATCACCATGGCCTAAGGCTGGTCTTCAATAACAGCAAAAACAACAGAAAGCCCAGATTAACATGAACATTGAACAATGCTCTACTCAATGATAATTTGCTGATCCCTCTGGTTGAATTAGGAAAAAGTTGGCAGAATCTGAGGAGGGAGGCAACCCTGTTGGAGAAACAGCAGTCTCAATTAACCTGGACCCCTGAGATGTCTCCGACAGTGGAACATGAACTAGGCAGCATCCACCAGCTGAGATGCGGCCCCCAACACATAGACAGCAGAGGACTGCTGGGTCTGGATTCAGTCAGAGAAGAGGTACCTAACCTTCAGGAGACTGGAGGCCCCAGGAAGTTTAGGCCCCACTAGTGAGGTAGGTGGAGTGGGCACACCCTTGTGGAGAGTAGGGTTGGGGTGGGGAGGAGGTATTGTATGTGACACAGTCAGGGGGTAGACCAGGAAGAGAATTAAAATCTGGAGTGCAAAATAAATAAGTAAATAGATAAATAAATAAATGAAAATGAAAAAAAGAAAAAAATGTGAATATGAGAGTTATTAAATGCTTTTGCAATAACAATTTTTATTATATATATATATATATACTTAAAAGAGTAATGTGTTATACAATAATTCCATTTTTAAGTTTTTAAAAAATGCTATTTTATAGTGGAATATTATATACATAGAAAAATAATATTAAATATGTACATATGAACCAATGAAATAAAAGGATTACCATTGCTTATTTCAGAATTCCAAATGCATCTTTTGTAGAAGTATAAAAAACAATGTATGTAAAAAACACAAAACATTCCAAATACAAAAGCAATATTACAAAAATATAGGAGGTATTACACTTCCTAAACTTGCATTACATTAGAGTTGTAATAATCAAACCATTAATATCCTTCATTAAAAACAAAGTAATGGTAGATAATAGAAACCAGAAACAAATTTACAGATAAATGATCAACCAATGCATAATGGAGAATTGAAAGTCACCATATTGGTGAATAAGGTAGATATCCATAAGGAAACAAAAAACAAAAACAAACAAAAACTGCAAACAGGCCCCTAGCTAATGCTAAAAAGATCAATTCAAAATATGTCAAATTCTTAAAATGTTAAATCTGAAGCAAAAAAATTCCTAGAAGAAATCATTGAGAGAAAGACCTTTGATTTTGACTTTAAAAATAAATTTGTGATAAGCATTGATCGATCTGCATTCTTCTACATGTTGACCTCTAGTTGAACCAGCACCATTTGCTGAAAATGCTATCTTTTTTCCATTTGATGGTTTTGGCTCCTTTGTCAAAAATCAAGTCCCCATAGGTGTGTGGGTTCATTTCTCGGTCTTCAATTCTGTTCCATTGGTCTATCTGTCTGTCTCTGTACCAATACCATGCAGTTTTTATCACTATTGCTCTGTAATACTGCTTGAGTTCAGGGATAGTGATTCCCCCTGAAGTCGTTTTATTGTTGAGGATAGTTTTAGTTATCCTGGGTTTTTTGTTATTCCAGATGAATTTGCAAATTGTTCTAAGTCTTTGAAGAATTGGCTTGGTATCTTGATGGGTATTGCATTGAATCTGTAGATCACTTTTGGTAAAATGGCCATTTTTACTATATTAATCCTGCCAATCCATGAGCATGGGAGATCTTTCCATCTTCTGAGGACTTCTTCAATTTATTTCTTCAAAGTCTTGAAGTTCTTATTGTACAAATCTTTTACTTGCTTGGTTAAAGTCACACCGAGGTACTTCATATTATTTGGGTCTATTATGAAGGGTGTCATTTCCCTAATTTCTTTCTCGGCTTGTTTCTCTTTTGTGTAGAGGAAGGCTACTGATTTATTTGAGTTAATTTTATACTCAGCCACTTTGCAGAAGTTGTTTATCAGCTTTAGTAGTTCTCTGGTGGAACTTTTGGGATCACTTAAATATACTATCATATCATCTGCAAATAGTGATATTTGACTTCTTCTTTTCCGATCTGTATCCCCTTTGACCTCCTTTTGTTGTCTGATTGCTCTGGCTAGAACTTCAAGAACTATATTGAATAAGTAGGGAGAGAGTGGGCAGCCTTGTCTATTCCCTGATTTTAGTGGGATTGCTTCAAGTTTCTCTCCATTTAGTTTAATGTTAGCAACTGGTTTGCTGTATATGGCTTTTACTATGTTTAGGGATGGGCCTTGAATTCCTATTCTTTCCAGGACTTTTATCATGAAGGGGTATTGAATTTTGTCAAATGCTTTCTCAGCATCTAATGAAATGATTATGTGGTTTTGTTCTTTCAGTTTGTTTATATAATGGATCACGTTGATGGTTTTCCGTATATTAAACCATCCGTGCATGCCTGGGATGAAGCCTACTTGATCATGGTGGATGATTGTTTTGATGTGCTCTTGGATTCGGTTTGCCAGAATTTTATTGAGTATTTTTGCGTCGATATTCATAAGGGAAATTGGTCTGAAGTTCTCTTTCTTTGTTGGCTCTTTGTGTGGTTTAGGTATAAGAGTAATCGTGGCTACATAGAAGGAATTTGGTAGTGCTCCATCTGTTTCAATTTTGTGGAATACTTTGGATAATATTTGTACGAGGTCTTCTATGAAGGTCTGATAGAATTCTGCACTAAACCCGTATGGACCTGGGCTCTTTTTGGTTGGGAGACCTTTAATGACTGCTTCTATTTCCTTAGGAGTGCAAAGCTTAAGTCCAAGTGGATCAAGGACCTCCACATCTAACCAGATACACTCAAACTAATAAAAGAAAAACTAGGGAAGCATCTGGAAAACATGGGCACTGGAAAAAATTTCCTGAACAAAACACCAATGGCTTATGCTCTAAGATCAAGAATCGACAAATGGGATCTCATAAAACTACAAACTTCTGTAAGGCAAAGGACACTGTGGTTAGGACAAAACGGCAACCAACAGATTGGGAAAAGATCTTTACCAATCCTACAACAGATAGAGGCCTTATGTCCAAAATATACAAAGAACTCAAGAAGTTAGACCGCAGGGAGACAAATAACCCTATTAAAAAATGGGGTTCAGAGCTAAACAAAGAATTCACAGCTGAGGAATGCCGAATGGCTGAGAAACACCTAAAGAAATGTTCAACATCTTTAGTCATAAGGGAAATGCAAATCAAAACAACCCTGAGATTTCACCTCACACCAGTGAGAATGGCTAAGATCAAAAACTCAGGTGACAGCAGATGCTGGCGAGGATGTGGAGAAAGAGGAACACTCCTCCATTGTTGGTGGGATTGCAGACTTGTACAGCCATTCTGCAAATCAGTCTGGAGGTTCCTCAGAAAATTGGACATTGAACTGCCTGAGGATCCAGCTATACCTCTCTTGGGCATATACTCAAAAGATGCCCCAACATACAAAAAAGACACGTGCTCCACTATGTTCATCGCAGCCTTATTTATAATAGCCAGAAGCTGGAAAGAACCCAGATGCCCTTCAACAGAGGAATGGATACAGAAAATGTGGTACATCCACACAATGGAATATTACTCAGCCATCAAAAGCAATGACTTTATGAAATTCGTAGGCAAATGGTCGGAACTGGAAAATATCATCCTGAGTGAGGTAACCCAATCACAGAAAAACACACATGGTATGCACTCATTGATAAGTGGCTATTAGCCCAAATGCTTGAATTGCCCCAGATGCCTAGGACAAATGAAACTCAAGACGGATGATCAAAATGTGAATGCTTCACTCCTTCTTTAAAAAGGGAACAAGAATACCCTTGGCTGGGAAGGGAGAGGCAAAGATTAAAACAGAGACTGAAGGAACACCCATTCAGAGCCTGCTCCACATGTGGCCCATACATATACAGTCACCCAATTAGATAAGATGGATGAAGCAAAGAAGTGCAGGCCGACAGGAGCCGGATGTAGATCTCTCCCGAGAGACACAGCCAGAATACAGCAAACACAGTGGCGTATGCCAGCAGCAAACCACTGAATTGAGAATAGGACCCCCGTTGAAGGAATCAGAGAAAGAACTGGAAGAGCTTGAAGGGGCTCGAGACCCCATAGGTAAAACAATGCCAAGCAACCAGAGCTTCCAGGGACTAAGGCACTACCTAAAGACTAAACATGGACTGACCCTGGACTCTGATCTCATAGGTAGCAATAAATATCCTAGTAAGAGCACCAGTGGAAGGGGAAGCCCTAGGTCCTGCTAAGACTGAACCCCCAGTGAACTAGATTGTTGGGGGGAGGGCGGCAAGGGGGTGAGGGTGGGGAGGGGAACGCCCAGAAAGAAGGGGAGGGGGGAGGGAGATGTTTGCCCAGAAACCGGTAAAGGGAATAACACTCGAAATGTATACAAGAAATACTCAAGTTAATAAAAAAAAAAGAAAGAAAGAAAATAAGCAAATAGGAATAAAAGAAGCATTTGATGTAAAAAAAGAATTTGAATAATATTCTTTCTGTTTTATTGTGTAGACTACTTTGTGAAGTATTAGCCTCAAGTGTTCTTTAAAAATCTTTTTGGATTCGGCAATAAAATCACCCAGCCCTATCATTTTTACTTCAAAAAAAAAAATAAAATAAATTTGTGAGGATAGTATAGAACCACCAAAGAACAGGAAACAAAATGAAACAAAATTTAAATGGTGTTACATAAAACTACAATCTTTCTTCACAAGAAACTATTGATCTCCAAAATAACATGGTTCTTCATAGATTCAAATAATATATTTATTAACAATTTATTTGATAAGGAATTAATATTTAAAATAGATGAGAAACTTGCACAAATCAGACATAAAACAAGATCAAAAGCCCAAATTTTTCACAATTACATAATTAAAAGGAGAGGAAAAGCCTATGTAAACATATTTCAAAAGAAGGTATACAAACTGCATATATATATATATATATATGTGTGTGTGTGTGTGTGTGTGTGTGTGTGTGTGTGTGTGTGTGTATATACATTATTACAAAAATGGTAACCAAGTACAAAATAAAATATTCCATACAGTTATTAGAGATACAAGTATAAACGAATAAGAGATAATATGTGCTTGTAAGAGAAGAGAGAAACTCTCTTTTTAATTTTCATTATTTAGGAAATTTGGAACTTTTTTATGACTTTTTAAACTTTCATTCCTACTAACAGTGTACAAGGGCTTACATTACTTCACGACAATGCCAACACTTGCTTTCTCTTATAAATGTGTAAATTGATACCTGTTCTGATTAGCATACACCTAGTGATTAAAGATCTTAAATTCTTGTTCATATTCCTATTAGTCATTTCTATAGCTTCTAAACCTAGAAACAAAGATAACAACAGTAATACTGCTCGATTATCCTTTTATTTCAAGAAAAGATAAAATCATCTTTCTTTTCTCATTTTCAACAATGAAGAAAGCCATAAATATATGAAACTGCTATATTTTAAGAAGTTTATTGTTACAAATATACTATTTTAACTTTTAACAAAACCATGAACTATAAACCTGAAGGGTAACATGTTATATACTTCTTTAAAATTTTTGCCAAACAAGTTATCAGGGTTTCACATGACCACTTATTAATGTTCTGGGTACTTGGATTCACAGACAATGTGCGTTATACTGGAATAAACTAAACGGAATGTTCTAAGAGAAAAAAATATTGCTGAGATATTATTTCATTCAGTTTGCTTTTCTGTCAGAGTTCATATGGAAGACCTATTATTTACACTCTTTTTATATTAGAGTTATTACAAGTTTCCAATGACTCTCATTAATCAATATAGTAGAAGATTAAATTTTGATTTACTAATAAAAAGTGAGGCTGTGATCCTTGAAAGGAGGAAATAATGATTTGTGGACATATCTTACTAATGCTGACTATACAATACAAATTCATTATGTAAATATAATAATGAAAGATCATTGTTTTACATATCTTTGAAGGAAAAATGTATTTTTAAAATAAAAAAAATTAATCCCAGGCTGGCCACAAATTCATGATCCTCGTGCCTCTGCCTCATTTAGCAAATTCTACCAGTTTGAGCCACTACAACCAGCTGAGGATCCAGCTATACCACTCCTGGGCATACATCCAAAAGATGTTCCAACGTATAAAAAGTCACTTGCTCAACTCTGTTCATAGCAGCCTTACTTATAATAGCAAGAAGCTGGGAAGGACAGAGATGCCCCTCAAAAGAGAAATGCATACAGAAAATGTGGTACATTAACACAATGCAGTAATACTCAGTTATTAGAAACAGTGACTTAGGAAGAACTAGTCCACAGCTCTCTGTACCCAAATTCCCTTGTGGGGAGAGCTGGACTCTCAGAAATGTGCATATTCCTGAGAACTCAGGGGGACCATTACTTTTGGTCACATTCCTGGCCCAAGAAGAATCCACCTAGTTCCCTGTGGGCACAGGAATCTAGGAGCAATAAAGAGCAGTACTCTTCCTGTTTCTGCCTGAGCCCAGAGCTGAAAGCAAATCACCAGGAGTACTAACACACATGGAAACAGAGATAAGACCAACTCTTCTGCTCCAAGCAACCTTCCTGGAGGTCTCAGGACACACAAACCTAGGAGAAGTCTGGGACAGGAACCTTCTGTTTCCTGCCTGCGACAAGAACTGAACCAGTCCCACAGCTCTATGTACCCAGATCCATCTGAAAGAAAACAGGTCTACAGGAGTGCTGACACACAGGTTTGTAGGAGGTCAAGCCACTGTCAGAGACAGTAAGACAAGGTAACACCAGAGACAACCTGATGGCCAGAGGCAAGCACAGGAATTTAAGCAACAGAAACCAAGAATACAGGGCATCATCGAAGCTCAGTTCTCCCACCAAAGCAAATACTAGATATCCCAACATACTGGAAAAGCAAATCTCAAGATGATTATATAGGACATTCAGAATGATGAAAATAACACACTTAAAAAATATAGGACAACACTGGAAAACAAGTAGAAGCCCTTAAAGAGGAAACACAAAAATCGCTTAAAGAATTACAGAAAAACACAACCGAACAGGTAAAGGAATTGAAAACACCATCCATGATCTAAAAATGGGAAAACAAACAATAAAGAAAGCACAAAGGGAGAGAACTCTGGAGATAGAAAACATAGGGAAAAGAATAGGAGTCACAGACACAAGTGTGAACAACAGAATACAAGAGATAGAAGAGAGAATCTCAGGGTCAGAAGATACCCTAGAAAACACTGAAACAACCATCAAAGACAATGGAAAATGGAAGAAGTTCCTAAGCCAAAACATGCAGGAAATCCAGGACACAATGGGAAGGTTAAACCTAAGGATAATAGGAATAGAAGAATATTAAGATCCCCAACTTTAAAGGCTAGTAAGTATTTTCAACACATTATAGAAGTAATCTACCCTAACCTAAAGAAAGAGATGCTCATAAAAATACAAGAAGCCTACAGAATCCAAATAGATTGGGCCAAAAAGGAAATTCCCCCTGTCACATAATAGTCAAAACTCCAAACACACAAAACAAATACAGAGTATTAAAAGAAGTAAGGGAAAAGGTCAAGTAATATATAAAAACAGAACTATCAGAATTACACCAGACTTCTCACCCGAGACTATGAAAGCCAGGAGATCCGGGGCAGATGTCATACATTTCCTAAAGGAACACACATACCTGCCCAGGATACTATATCCTGCAAACTCTAAGTTAACATAGATGGAGAAACAAAGATATTCCATGACAAAACCAAATTTACATAGTATCTTTCCACAAATCCCACCCTAGAAAGGGTAATAGAGAGAAAACTCCAACACCAGGAGGGAAACTACACCCTACAAAAAGCAGTAATCTTCTTGCAATGAAACAAAAAGAAGAGAGCCACACAAATACAATTCTACCCCTAACAACAAAAATAACATGAAACAACAATCAATGTTCCTTAATATCTCGTAATAGCAATGGATTCAACCCCACCCTCCAAAAAAAAGATATAGACTAACAGACTGGATATGTAAAGAGGATCCAGCATTTTGCTGCATAAATGAAACACAACTCAGTGACAAAGGCAGACACTATCACAGAGTAAAAGGCTGGAAAATAATTTTACAAGCAAATGGTCCTAAATAATAAGCTGGGGAAGCCATTCTAATATCCTATAAAATCAAATTTCAACCAAAAGTTATCAAAAAAGATAAGGAAGGACATTTCATATTCATCAAAAGGAAAAATCCACGAAGATGAACTCTCAATCCTGAATATCTATCTTCCAAATGCAAGGACACCTACATACAAAAAAGAAACCTTACTAAAGCTCAAAGCACGCACTGTACCTCACACAATGATAGTGGGAAATTTCTATAAGCCACTCTCATCAATGGACATACCATGCAAAGAGAAACTAAACAGTGACATAAAGGAACTGAAAGAATTTATGGACCAAATAAATTTAAAAGATATTTATAGAACATTTTATCCTAAAGCAAAGAATATACCTTGCTCTCTGCAACTCATGGAATGTCCTCCAAAACTAACCATATAATCAGTCATAAAACAGGCCTCAACAGATGCAAGAAGACTGAAATAATCACATGAATTCTATCAAATCATCACAGACCAAAGTTTGTCTTCAGTAACAACAAAAATGACAGAAAGAACGCACACACATGGAAGATGAACAATAAATGCTCTATTCAGTGATAACTTGTTCAAGGAAGAAAAAAAATAAAGGCTTTTAGAATTTAATAAAAATGAAGACACAACATTCCCAAACTTATGGTACACAATGAAAACAGTGCTAAGAGGAAAACTCATAGATCTGAGTAACTCCAACAAAACTAGACAGAGCATACATTATCAGCTTGCAGCACACCTAAAAGCTGTAGAACAAAAAAGTAAATATACTCAAGAGGAGTAGACAGCAGGATATAATTAAACTCATGCTGAAATCAACCTAGTAGAAACAAAAAGAACTATACAAAGAGTGAACAAAACCAGGAACCCGTTCTTTGAGAAAATGAAGAAGATAGATAAACCCTTGGCCAGACTAACCAGAGGGCACAGAGAGAGTATCCAAATTAACAAAATCAAAAATGAAAAGGGAAACAACAGAATCTAAAAAAATTTAAAAAAAAAAACAGTCAGATCCTACTACAAAAGCCTATACTCAACACAACTGGAAAATATGGATGAAATGAACAATTTTCTAAACAGATACCAAGTACCAACATTAAATCAGGATTAGATAAACCATCTAAACAGTCCTATAACTCCTAATGAAATAGAAGATATTATTAAAAGTCTCCCAAATAATAAAAGCCCATTATGTTGAGAATTTTATCACAACTTACTTGGGCTGTTCTTGTATGTGTTGCAAATGTTATATCTGCATTATTTTCTCTTATCTTTCTCTGATTTATCACTTTGCCTGTCCCTCAATTAGTCATCACTTTCAAACATGGCTGCTTCCTTCTACCAACTAATGTTGCCTTCATTGTTAGGAATTAAAATTAATGTTGTGTAATGAAGGTATGTCTGTAGTCCTGCCCATTCATAATCTAATCCAGGTCATGTCTGCATTCTAAGCAGATTATATTTTTGGGTATCATAACGTGCCAGAGCAGCCATATTGCTGGATTACAATTCCTCTACAAAACATACTTTACAAATAAAACCAGTCATCACCTAAGCGTAAAATGATATGAGAAGATTTCTCAGATGAAGTGATGACATGAGAGCTATACCCAAACTGTGTAACTAAACAGTTTGAGATGAGGCAGAAGTGTTTGTTTCTCTGTTCAAACTATACATAGGCCTAGGCCTAGAGATTTTGATTTTCCATACCATCTAATTCTCTAAGCTGACTGATTCACTTGGCTTCTCCTGGCAAGTGAAATCAAGAATCAAGCAGGTATACTTGTTGTAGTACAGGAAAAATAGACTTTAAAGCAAAATTAATCATAAGACACATAACAGGATACTATATTTTCATTAACAGATGAGTAGAACAGAAAGATATTCTACACATTTATGCACTAAACACAAGAGCCCCTAACCTCATAAAGGAAGCAAGACTACACCTAAATTTCTCTTATTGACCTTAACACAATGAATTT
Organism: Rattus norvegicus; assembly: GCF_021556685.1. Taxonomy (NCBI): domain Eukaryota; kingdom Metazoa; phylum Chordata; class Mammalia; order Rodentia; family Muridae; genus Rattus; species Rattus norvegicus. The sequence goes on from NC_141554.1 coordinate 61,841,019, forward strand.
AGTAGTTTCTTTACCCTACACTACACAATAGATCAGTGATCCAAACAAAATCCAGAGAAACACTAGTGTTAGATAATATAAATTAAATGAACCTAACAGACATCTATAAAACATTCCACAAAACAATAAAGAATATACATTCTTTCCATTAGTATATAATTTTTTTCCAAAATTGACACATATTAGGATAAAAACAGGTCTCAAATTACTAAAAACTATGAAGTATCATCATATCCCATCATACCAAAATGTATTAAAGCCAGATATCACATTAGTACAAATGACAAAAGGTGTGCAATCTCTTGGCAGCTGAAGAACTCAATACTAGATGAGAAGTGTGCCAAATTCCATTACAGAAGAAAATTAATTTTTTAAAGAAATGAATGAAAAAGATAATAAAATATATCCAAATACATAGGACATGATGAAGGCATTTATGAAGGTAAGCTCATAACCAAGAAATCAAAAATGTCTATATAAAGTCTAATAAATCTTATATTAATAAATTAATGATACATTTGAAATATCAAAAAATGCAAGAAAAATAAATAATACCCAAAAAGAGTAAATGAGAAGATATGATCATACTAGTGGTTGAAATCAGTGAAATAGAAAACAAACAAAATACCCAAACTTATGGGACACAATGAAAGCTGTACCAAGAGGAAAACACATAGCACTGAGTGCCTGCAGAAAGAAACAGGAAAGAGCATATGTCAGAAGCTTGACAGCACACCTAAAAGCTCTAGAACAAAAAGAAGCAAATACACCCAGGAGGAGTAGAAGGCAGGAAATAATCAAACTCAGAGATGAAATCAACCAAGTAGAAACAAAAAGGACCATAGAAAGAATCAACAGAACCAAAAGATGGTTCTTTGAGAAAATCAACAAGATAGATAAACCCTTAGCCAGACTAATGAGAGGACCCAGAGAGTGTGTCCAAATTAATAAAATCAGAAATGAAAAGGGAGACATAACTACAGAATCAGAGGAAATTCAAAAAATCATCAGATCTTACTATAAAAGCCTATATTCAACAAAACTTGAAAATCTGCAGGAAATGGACAATTTCCTAGAGAGATACCAGGTACCGAAGTTAAATCAGGAACAGATAAACCACTTAAACAACCCCATAACCACTAAGGAAATAGAAGCAGACATTAAAGGTCTCCCAACCAAAAAGAGCACAGGTCCAGACGGGCTTAGTGCAGAATTCTATCAGACCTTCATAGGAGACATCATACCAATATAATCCAAACTATTCCAGAAAATTGAAACAGATGGAGCACTACTGAATTCCTTCTATGAAGCCACAATTACTCTTATACCTAAACCACACAAAGAGCCAGCAAAGAAAGAAAACTTCCGACCAATTTCCCTTATGAATATCGACGCAAAAATACTCAATAAAATTCTGGCAAACCGAATCCAAGAGCACATCAAAACAATCATCCACCATGATCAAGTAGGCTTCATCCCAGGCATGCAGGGATGGTTTAATATACGGAAAACCATCAACGTGATCCATTATATAAACAAACTGAAAGAACAAAACCACATGATCATTTCATTAGATGCTGAGAAAGCATTTGACAAAATTCAACACCCCTTCATGATAAAAGTCCTGGAAAGAATAGGAATTCGGGGCTGGGGATTTAGCTCAGTGGTAGAGCGCTTACCTAGGAAGCGCAAGGCCCTGGGTTCGGTCCCCAGCTCCAAAAAAAAAAAAAAAAAAAAAAAAAAAAAAAAAGAATAGGAATTCAAGGCTCATACCTAAACATAGGAAAAGCCATATACAGCAAACCAGTTGCTAACATTAAACTAAATGGAGAAAAACTTGAAGCAATCCCGCTAAAATCAGGGAATAGACAAGGCTGCCCACTCTCTCCCTACTTATTCAATATAGTTCTTAAAGTTCTAGCCAGAGCAATCAGACAACAAAAGGAGATCAAGGGGATACAGATCGGAAAAGAAGAAGTCAAAATATCACTATTTGCAGATGACATGATAGTATATTTAAGTGAACCCAAAAGTTACACCAGAGAACTACTAAAGCTGATAAACAACTTCAGCAAAGTGACTGGGTATAAGATTAACTCAAATAAATCAGCAGCCTTCCTCTACACAAAAGAGAAACAAGCCAAGAAAGAAATTAGGGAAACGACACCCTTCATAATAGACCCAAATAATATAAAGTACCTCAGTGTGACTTTAACCAAGCAAGTAAAACATTTATACAATAAGAACTTCAAGACTCTGAAGAAATAAATTGAAGAAGACCTCAGAAGATAGAAAGATCTCCCATGCTCATGGATTGGCAGGATTAACATAGTAAAAATGGCCATTTTACCAAAAGCGATCTATAGATTCAATGCAATCCCTATCAAAATACCAATCCAATTCTTCAAAGACTTAGGCAGAACAATTTGCAAATTCATCTATAACAAAAAAAAAAAAAAAAACAGGATAGCTAAAACTATCCTCAACAATAAAAGGACTTCAGGGGGAATCACTATCCCTGAACTCAAGCAGTATTACAGAGCAATAGTGATAAAAACTGCATGGTATTGGTACAGAGACAGACAGATAGACCAATGGAACAGAATTGAAGACCGAGAAATGAACCCACACACCTATGGGCACTTGATTTTTGACAAAGGAGCCAAAACCATCAAATGGAAAAAAGATAGCATTTTCAGCAAATGGTGCTGGCTCAACTGCAGGTTAACATGTAGAAGAATGCAGATTGATCCATGCTTATCACCCTGTACAAAGCTTAAGTCCAAGTGGATCAAGGACCTCCACATCAAACCAGATACACTCAAACTAATAGAAGAAAAGCTAGAGCAGCATCTCGAACACATGGGCACTGGAAAAAATTTCCTGAACAAAACACCAATGGCTTATGCTCTAAGATCAAGAATCGACAAATGGTATCTCATAAAACTGCAAACTTCTGTAAGGCAAAGGACACTGTGGTTAGGACAAAACAGCAACCAATAGATTGGGAAAAGATCTTTACCAATCCTACAACAGATAGAGGCCTTATATCCAAAATATACAAAGAACTCAAGAAGTTAGACCGCAGGGAGACAAATAACCCTATTAAAAAATGGGGTTCAGAGCTAAACAAAGAATTCACAGCTGAGGAATGCCGAATGGATGAGAAACACCTAAAGAAATGTTCAACATCTTTAGTCATAAGGGAAATGCAAATCAAAACAACCCTGAGATTTCACCTCACACCAGTGAGAATGGCTAAGATAAAAAACTCAGGTGACAACAAATGCTGGCAATGATGCGGAGAAAGAGGAACACTCCTCCATTGTTGGTGGGATTGCAGATTGGTTCAACCATTCTGGAAGTCAGTCTGGAGGTTCCTCAGAAAATTGGACATTGAACTGCCTGAGGATCCAGCTATACCTCTCTTGGGTATATACCCAAAAGATGCCCCGACATATAAAAAAAGACATGTGCTCCACTATGTTCATCGCAGCCTTATTTATAATAGCCAGAAGCTGGAAAGAACCCAGATGCCCTCAACAGAGGAATGGATACAGAAAATGTGGTATATCTACACAATGGAATATTACTCAGCTGTCAAAAACAATGACTTAATGAAATTCGTAGGCATATCGTTGGAACTGGAAAATATCATCCTGAGTGAGGTAACCCAATCACAGAAAAACACAGATGGTATGCACTCATTGATAAGTTGCTATTAGTCCAAATGCTTGAATTACCCTAGATGCCTAGAACAAATGAAACTCAAGACGGATGATCAAAATGTGAATGCTTCACCCCTTCTTTAAAAGGGGAACAAGAATACCCTTGGCAGGGAAGAGAGAGGCAAAGATAAAAACAGACACAGAAGGAACACCCATTCAGAGCCTGCTCCACATGTGGCCCATACATATACAGCCACCCAATTAGACAAGATGGATGAAGCAAAGAAGTGCAGGCCGACAGGAGCCGGATGTAGATCGCTCCTTAGAGACAGCCAGAATACAGCAAACACAGAGGCGAATGCCAGCAGCAAAACACTGAACTGAGAATAGGACCCCCGTTGAAGGAATCAGAGAAAGAACTGGAAGAGCTTGAAGGGGCTTGAGACCCCTTATGAACAACAATGCCAAGCAACCAGAGCTTCCAGGGACTAAACCACTACCTAAAGACTATACATGGACTGACCCTGGACTCTGACCTCATAGGTAGCAATGAATATCCTAGTAAGAGCACCAGTGGAAGGGGAAGCCCTGGGTCCTGCTAAGACTGAACCGCCAGTGAACTAGATTGTTGGGGGGAGGGCGGCAATGGGGGGAGGATGGGGAGGGGAACACAGGTAAGAAAAGGGAGGGGGGAGGGGGACGTTTGCCGGGAAACCGGGAAAGGGAATAACACTCGAAATGTATATAAGAAATACTCAAGTTAATTAAAAAAATTAAATATCAGCAAAAAATAAAACAAACAAAAATAAAAAACAACACAAACAAAAAATCAGTATAAATAATCAATGAAATTAAAAGTTTATTCTTTTGGAATATCATCAAGATTGACAAATCTTACCCAAATTCACCAAAAGATGGAGATAAAAGATCCAAATTAATAAAATTAATGAGGTAAAAGGAGAGACTACAATACACATCAAGGAAATTCAAAGAATCTTAATGATGTGTTAAAAGTCTGTCTTCCTCAAGAATGGAAAATATAAATATTTAGATGAATTTACATCTATATCTATATCTATCTATCTATCTATATCTATATCTATATATCCTAGCAAAGTTAAATAAACATGAAATAAATAATTAAACTGATTTATGGCATCCAGTGGAATAAATGTAACAGTTAATAAAATATTCCAACTAACAAATACACCAGGGCCAGATGGATTAAATGTAGAATTCTGCCAGACCCTTAAAGGAGAATTAAAGCCACTACTTCTTGAAATATTCTGCAAAATAGAAACTGGATATAGCCTAATTATTTTTATGGATGAATTATTTCCATGATATCAAAATAGCACAAACACCTAAACTAAAACAAAATTAAATAGGCTAAAATCCCTAAAGAACAATGCAAAAGTTCTCTATAAACTACTTACAAACCATAGCCAAGAATACATCAAAAAGATTAATACCATGATGAAGTTGACTTTATCCCAGAGATTCAGGGATGGTTCAATATAAGTAAATTAAAAGCATAATCTACCACATAAAAAGATTGGAAGAGTAAATCTGCATGAACACATTATTAGATATAGAAAGACCTTTGACAAAATCCAACATTCTTTCATGATAGCAGTCCTGGAGAGAGATAAAATGGACAAATATCAACAAAATGAAGTCAACTAGCAGAAGAGCAGAGTAAAAAAAAATCAAATTAAATTGTAGGAAACTCAAAGTATTTCTGCAAAAATTAGGACCAAGGATGCCCATACTGTTTAGATCTTTTCAATAAAGTATCTGAATTATCACCTATTGTAAGAAGTTAACTGGAACATGAAAATATATGCCATGATCAATGGAATAGAATTGAAAAACACAATATAATTACACAAAACTATGAGTACTTGATTTTCTGAAATGTTCCGTCTATACTCTATGTCGTATAAAATTAAATTAAAAGGTGAAAGAAAAGTTAAGCTAATTTATTAAATGAAAATTAGAAAAAACAGGGACCTAAACATAAAACCAGATACAGTGAATCTAACTGATTAAAAAGAGCCTCAAACTCATTGATATGGCGGAATATTTCCTAAACAGAACTCCAAAGTCTCAGGTTCTAGGATGAAGAATAGATAAATGTGACCTCATGAAAGTGAACAGCTTCTGTGAGGCAAAGAAGACTGTCAGCAGGACAAAATGGCAACCTACAGATTGGGAATATTTTTATTCACTAACCCCACATTCAATAGAGGGATAATATCTGAAATATATAAAGAACTCTAGAAGGTAGCCACCAACAAACTATACAACTCAATCAAAAAATGAGGTATAAAACTAAACATATTTCACAAAAGAAGAATCTCAAATAGCCAAGAAGCACTTAAAGAAATGTTCAAAGTCCCTAGTCATCAGAGAAATGCAAATCAAAATGACCCCGAGATTCCACCTTATGCCAATTAGAATGGCTAAGATCAAAAACTCAGGCGACAGCACATGTTGATAAAAATTTGGAGAAAAAGGAACACTCTTCCATTGCTGGTGAGATTTTAACCTGGTACAACCACTCTGGAAATCAATATGGAGGTTCCTCATAAAATTGAAAATATATATACCTAAAGACCCAGGTATACCACTTCTGGATTGATACCCAAAAGATATCCTACCATTCCACAGGGGCACACATTTCACTATGTTCATAGTAGCCTTATTTGTTATAGCCAGAAGCTGGAAACAACCCACATGCCCCCACAACAGAAGAATGGATACACAAAATGTGGTTCATTTACACAATGGAATACTACTCAGCTATGAAGAGTGAGGACAATACGAGTTTTGTAGGCAAATGATGGAATTAGAAAATATCATCCTGAGTGAGGTAACTCTGACGTAAAAGGACATGCATGGTAAGTACTCACTAATAGGCAGATATTAGCCAAAAATGTACAGACTATCCCGGTTACAAGTTGCAGAACTCAAAAAGGTTAACAAGCCAAAAGGCCCAATGAGGACGCCTCAAACCCATTTGGGAGGGAGAAGAGAGTAATCACAAGGGCAGAACAAGGGAGGGGGCTGTATAGGAGAGGGGACAGGGAGGAGAAAATGGGAATATGATCAAGTATTGGATGGGAGGGGAACAAGACTGAAAACTGATCTCCAGGAGAAAGAATGGAAACAGGCAATCTCGAGATGCAGGAGGTTGGGGCCCCTCTAGAAGGCTGGGGTTCCCATCCCGCAATCAAAAACTCTGACCCATAATTGTTCCTATCTAAAAGAACTTCAGGGACAAACATGGAGTAGGGACTGAGGAAAGGAGGTCCAATGACTGGCCTAAATTGTGATCCAGCTCAGGGGGAGTCTCCAAGGACTGACATCCCCCTAATCCCTACCCCCTTCTTTATGGGTGTTCCCCTCCCCATCCTTCCCCCATTGCCGTCCTCCCCCCAACAATCACGTTCAAAACTCACACAATGCAAGAAATTATGTTTCCTCAAAGAAGAAAATATATAAAAACAATATAGTATAGATGTTGTATTTTTTTTGCTTAGTGAATATATTTTGAAATTGACTGCAGTCAAAAGGTTATTGGGGGCCTCTGCGCGTGCGCGCGCGCACACACACACACACACACGCGCGCGCGCGCGCAAAAAAAAAACACACACACACTTCATTGAATAAATTCAGTGTTGCTTATGTGCACAGGCAGGAATTTAGGAATCACAATTTGGGACTGATTAATATAACAGGGGGCTCCTACCTGGAAAAGAGTATGTTTTCATTTTTCAACCACCAATGGCATCTTTATCTGGGTCAAGGTCCTTGTAAATTTTTCCATTCATGTTTGCAACTCTACTGATATTTTCCTTATCCAAGTCTTGTTTAGAACCATATTGTTGGTATTTTCAGGAGTGCAATTTTTCTGTCATGTCTATTAGACAGAATCTTGTAATGGGATATCTGGTCCTCTGGCCCCTAAAATCTTTCTGCACATTCTGTAGTATACCTGAGCCCTATGTGTAGCTATTTTGTTATTAGATATTTTAGTTAGTGTTAGGCATTCTCACTTATTCTCTTGCATTTCCAACAGTTTTGGGTTTCTGTAGTAGTCTACATCTGTTGCAAAAGGAAGCTTCTTGATGAGAAGTGTGAGCTATACTTACTTGTGGTTATATGAATAAGTATTGAATACTGTTAGTTGCTCTACTATTTTAGGAAAATCAATAGGCTGTATTCTTAAATAGTTTTCTTTCTACTTTCATGAATTTACAAATAAAATCTAAATTATATCTATTAGGAAAAATAAAGAAATTGGAGCATTTGTCTTTCAGAACTTACCATATTTTGCTTAACAAGATGATCTACACTTTTACCATTTTCCTACAAATGACATCTCTTTATCATTTGTAACTAGACAGTACTAAATTTTGTACATATTTATATTTTCATTATTTATTTTTCTATTAATGGGCACCTCAGCAAATTCTATAACTTGACTATTGTGACAGAATAAATGTGAATTATGCAGATATTTCCATTTTTATTTATCATCTTATAATAATATGGTTTGCAAACTTAATAGTTCCATAATGAAATTAGACAAATTCTTACCATATGCCAAAACTAAATTTGAAAACCAAAAAGAATTAAGTAAATATATACTGGACATAGGTAGTATTCAACTACATATTAGTTACTATTTATATCATTTAAATTTCATAAGCAATACAATATGTTATGTTAAATAATGAATAACTTTATATTTAAAATATCATTAGTTTTATTGTTGTGGTTTCAGAATATGATGCTAATTTGAACTGTGTAATTTAATTCCTTTTCCTTTTAATGACTGATCGTATCAAGTCTTCACTTCCAAATTGTCAACACAACTATAGTGATGATATGACACTTACAAAATAAAGTCTTAAAATGCATACCAATTTTCTCTTTTATTTCTGCATGGATCATTTTTTAAAGTATATACTCAGCTAATTACCTCCATCAAGATGGTATACAAAAGAGTAAAACACATTGAAAACGTTAGCCCTACTAATCCTTCAGAAGACTAAAGACATACTGAGATCTAAGATCAAATGTCAATTACGAAGAAGCAAAAATATAAAATCTCAGAAGAGAGCACCGTGTTTTGACATGTAAGGTAGTAAAAGAAACCAAAAGATGGTCAGTATGACTTAAACATATTGACAAAGACATGAATATGAAAAGCTAATTGTGAATGAGGCTGATATGGTAAAATTTTTATTTTTTACTTTGACATTCAGTATATTTATGACTTCCAATAACTTCAAATATCAAAAAAGCCCTGTTTGAATTAGAAAAGCTACATAAAAAGACATTTCTTATCTTTATATTCTTCCTGAAAGGTAAATTCACATTGCACATGCTTGGCATTTAATCAAATTTTAAAATAGCAAATGGATTCATTGAAGTTACTCACTCTAAGTGATAACACTTAATTTGATAGCTTGCTGAATAATATGTGAGAGTAATTTTTCCATTTTAGTTCATGTTCATGAGTACCAACAAAATATTACCATTACATGCAATAAAGTACGTAACTTCTGTGTACTGTCAACTTATCATTTTTGAGATATAAACCTAGTAACCACCTACATTCATATTTATTGTTTACTTAAGAACCAAAAATGTTAACATAGAGTTCTTTCATGTTATATTTTTCTTTTATTAAAAGTAGATTCTTTTTAATAAAATAAATCCTGATTAGAGCTTCCCCTCACTCTGCTCCTCCCAGTTCCTCTCTACCTCTCTTCTCCTCTGGATACATTCCCTTTCAATATCTCATTTATAGAGAGCAAGTGTCTAGGAGATAACACACAAACATGAAAAGTAAAATAGAATAAAATAAAATAAAAATGGTCACATTGAGGTGGACAAGGTAACCCAACAAGAGTAAAACCACACAATTAGCAGGCACAAGAGGCCCAGACTCACCCATTCACACATTCAGGAGTTCCATAAAAATACTATGAAGAAAGCTAGAGTAAACATACAGACCACATAGTGCAGACCAGTGTAATTATTGAGCTTGCTGATTCAGTCTCTGAGTTCTTATGAACCTTGCTCAATTGTTCAAATGTCCTTGTTCTCCTGGTATCCTCTATCTCCTTTGGCTCCTTCACTACTCTAAGCCTTCTCTTCAGAAGGGTTTGCTGTGAACTGAAGGGGTTGTGGGGGAGTTGATAGAGATATTCTATTCAGGAGTTGTGGGTTCCAAGGACTATTTTCTCCCCTTAATGTCTGCATGTTGGCCTCTGCATATGTTTCCATCTGATGAAGCAAGAAGCTCTTCTGATGATGACTGTATAAGACATTCATGTATAAGTATGACAGAATGATATCAGGAGTCATTTTATTGATGCTTTTCATTTAAGACAAGTAATGTTTGATTTTACTCTATGTCTCTGAACCACCTAGTCTTTGGTTTTTGAATACCCAAACAGCTTCCAGTATGGGTTCCATTTCATGGAGTGGATCTTCAGCCAAATCAAACATTGTCTGGCTCCCCCACAATTTTGTGCCATCATTGTCCTAACATATCTTGCATGCAAGACAGATTGTAGGTCAAATGTTTTGTGGCCGAGTTGATGTTTATGTCTCACTTTTTGTATCCTGCAGAATATCTTCCCATACCAGAATACTAGAACTTAGGAGAGAAATTTCTCTATCGGCACCTACTCAACCTCTCCAATGTTACATGGCCACTGTTCTTGTCAATAGCACCTGTTGTCATTCTGAGGAGAGCAGTTCATTATTTTTTTTAGTTGTTTTTGGATTTTCATGGGACCTCACTTCACCAAAAACTGAATTAATTGCATTGCAGTCCAGTACTATGACTGATATTGCCTGATTTTTAACCATTATTTAGAGAATTTTGATTGCTGTCATATATTTTGAGGGAGTTTCTACTGCTCTAGGCTTCTATACATGCCTCAAATACCCATCAATTCAAAATATCTCTAGGTTTCTATGCATCCCTTAAATGTCCATCAATTCAATATATCTCTCCCTGCATTCCATATTTCAACCATTTCTTCCTTCTTGCTCCACACAAGATCCTCCTGTTCCCATCCCAACCTGTACCTTATCCGCTGATAAAATCTATTATGTCTGACCACCCCTTTGAAGAAGATCCTTATGTCCTACCTAGTCCTTTACTCTATATTTTCTTTCTGAGTCTAATGATTAAACATTTAATGTCTAATATCCATTCATATTGTCTGTCTGTGTGTTTTGACATTTGTACCCATATGATGCTGGAAGAAGCCTTTTTTATTATGACATAATAAGGCACTAATTTATGAGAATTATATCACCAGTAATCATTTTTTTTCTTTTTTCTTTTTTTTTCCGGAGCTGGGAGCCGAACCCAGGGCCTTGTGCTTGCTAGGCAAGCACTCTACCACTGAGCTAAATCCCCAACCCCATTTTATTGATTTTTAAAACCAGTAGAATTCAGTTTTACCCTAGATTTATGGGATATCTAGTCTCTGTTTCCTGGCTACCCATCCAGTGTTAGGTTTGGACACATTGGCCACAGATCAAATCAGAATCAGGCATTTCTTAGCTACTTACACATGTTTGGTACCACCATGCCCTAGCATATTTTGCAGGCAGGCAGAACAGAATATAAGTCAAAAGTTATATTGTTATATCTGTCCACACTTTTTTTCAGTAAGCTGCAGAGTATTCTCTCACCAAAGAAACTAGAATATATGGGTGAGGGATCCATCTAGGCATAAGCTCTATTTCTATATAGTTAATGTGTAGGTGTTATCAACAATAGTACCCTGCTCTCACTATGCGAAGAATAGCTTTTGGTTCATCAACAGTTTGGGTTGTATAGAAAATTTTACGGGACCCCCTTGACCAACAAATCAATTGAATGCAACCTAGTTCCTCCACTAGATACGTTGCCTGGTGACAAGACATGGTGAATTGGGGCTCAATATGACCACCACGTCCATTGATAGGAGTATTCATTAGAATCCTCTTCATAGATTCCAGGAAGTTTCCTCTGTACTAGGTTTCCACAATATCTCTAAATGCCTCCAGTCCTAGACATTACTCCATGTATTCTCTTACCTCCATCTCCCCAAAGCTGTATCCATCCCCACATGCCCACAGTCTTCCCATAAATTCTATTCTATTTCTCCCTATCAGACATTTACCTTTGTCCATAGTAGATCATACCTCTTTAGCTAACTTCTCTGGTTCTAAGTAACAGCTAATATCCTCTATAAGTGCATACAAACAATATTTTTTCTTTCTGGGTCTGTGTTACCACACTCAAGATGATTTATTCTACTTGAATATATTTGTCTGAAATTTTGATGTCATTTTTCTTAAGAGCTGAGAAATACTCTATTGTATAAATATGCCACATTTTCTTTATCCTTTTGTTGAAGGGCGTCTACGTTGTTTCCAGTTTGTGGCTAGCATGGATGTAACAGCAATAAACATGGTTGAACAAGTACCCATGTTTTAGGATGAAAAATCCTTTGGATTTATGCCCAAGAGCAGTATAGCTGTATCTGAAATAGATCAATTCCAAACTTTCTCAATAATTTTATAATTTCCATAATTACTGTATGATTTTGCATAAAATTTTGAGCAAAAATGAGTGGACTTCTTTTCAAATATCTTTGTCACCATGAGCTCTCACTCTCTTACTGATCTAAGCCAATCTGACAGGTGTAAGATGGAATCTCAAAGTCGTTTTGAATTCCATTTGCCCAATGATAACATTTGCTCAAGAATTTGTGTTTCTTCTATGGAGGATTGAGTGCAGGAACCCCAGTGGAGAAATTCAAGCAAGGACTGAAGGAGCTGAAGTGGTTTGGAACCCCATAGGAAGAACAACAATATCAGCCAACTTGACCTCCCAAAGCTCCCAGGGACTAAACCATCAACCAAACAGAATATGAGGGGGGACCCATGGCTCCAACTGGGTATGTAGCAGAGGATTTCCTTATCTGCCATCAATGAATTAGAAGCCCCCCGTCCTGTGGAAGCTCGATGACCTAGGGTAGCAAAATGCTAAGGCACTGAAGAAGGTGTGAGTGGGTAAGAGGGGGAGTACCCTCATAGAGGCAAGGGGAAGCAGGAGGGAATAGGGAGTTTGTGTAGGGAAAATGTAAATAAATAAAATAACCAATCAAAAAAGGAAAAAGGAGTTTTACAACAGTAGCAAAAAATAATGGTCTACCACTAGTTTTGATTAGATTGTTAGTTTGTTTTTTATATTTATAATGAGTCTCATTCTGTCAAGTATGGAGGTTCCAAATTTTCTTTCTTAAAATAGGAAATAGTTTGAAAGAGCCCTTTATTTCTACATCAGTATATGTCTTAAATTAGTTGTTATAAAAAGGTGCATGTATTCATGAACCCAATTCACCTTAATTGAGCTAACAACCCTTATTAAATAGTGTTTTACAATGGAAAATAAACTTGCAAACAAATGGTATAATATTTGTTATTAATTTTTATCTAGAAATTAAGTCTAGAAGAAAAGATAGTGAGGTTGAATAGTTTTTTTAAATATCAGCATTTAATAGTTATCTAGTTTTGATTTAATTAAATAAATGACCTATACTTAATAATCATTTGTTTTCTTGCTAGTTATAGGGACTGGATGAGATGTACAGAATAATATGTGAAAAAAAATGAGACATGTTACAGTTCATTAGTGCATAGTACTCCTTAATTGTCAACTTGACATAACTTGGAATTGCTGGAGAAGAGAGTTTGAACGAGTCTGCATGGGGTTGGTTGTCCTGTGGACATTTCTATGGAGAGCTACCTTATTTGAGTTAATTGTTGAAGAAAATCCATACTTCAGTGGATGGTGCCATATCCTAGGATACGCATCCTGAATTCTGTAAAAGTGGAAAACAATATAAGGCAAGCATAAACAAGTAAGCAAGCAAACATGTTATTCATTTCACTACCTGACTAGCTGTTTGACATTTCTTCTTTGATTACTCTGCAATGATAGACTGTAATCTATAAGATGAAAATGAAAGTCCTCTCTATACCAAGTTTGTTTATTCAAGATATTTTATCATAGCAACAAAAATTACACTAGGTCAGTCAGCAGTGAAAGTAGTAAAGAATGTTCGAAGAAAAGGAAAGTACATTTATAACTCACTCAAGAATTTTATAGAAAAGAGTCAACCTTGACTATCAATGCTATGCTATCATTACTGAGAAAAGAAATAGTTACCTTTACCTATACAGCTATTTTCCATTCCCCATTTTTGTGATTTGATAATCTAAAATAATATGTGATAGCACAATTAAACTTTAAATTTGTAGTGAAGATAAATATTAAATGTTTATAATTGGCTGTTATAAATGTCCATTTTCCCACATGTAAATAATAAAGCATTTCCCTTAAAAATGAATAATTGTATACTAACTGCAATTGAAAAAAATAACACTTCTTTCTCTTTTTTTCGTACATTTGTTTGAGACAATAAAAACATCAGGATGATTCAGGTGAAAATTTGTGCTCAATTGCTATATATGTTACAGTTCCTGATTTAATATTTTCATTGACTACAGTCATCTCTTTGTTGGCCAGACTTATTTCGTGTACATTTACAGCTATTCCTATAAATGGAGTACTACTTAGCTATCAAAAACAATGACTTCATGAAATTCATAGTCAAATGGATTGAACTAGAAAATATCATCCTGAGTTAAGTAGCCCAATCACAGAAAATCAAACATGGTATGCATACACTGATAAGTGGATATTAGCCCAAAAGCTCGAATTACCCCAGATACAATCCACAGACCACATGAAGCTCAAGAAGAAGAATGTCTTTATTGTGGTTGTTTCACTCCTTAAAAAGGGGAACAAAAATATTCATAGGAGGGAATATGGAGGTAAAGTTTAGAGCAGAGAGTGAAGGAATGGCCATTCAGAGACTGACCCAACTGGGGATACAGCATATATAAATATATATCATATATATCTACCAAAACTAGATAAGCTAAGAAGTGCATGCTGATAGGAACTAGATATAGATGTCTCTTGAGAGACACAGCCAGAGCATATCAAATACAAAGGCAAATGCTAGCTGCAAACCATTGAACTGAGAATCGGATCCCCGTTGGAGGAATTAGAGAAAGGTTTGAAGGAGCTGAAGGGGATTGTAACAACATAAGAACAGCATTGCCAACCATCCAGAGCTCCCAGGGGCTAAACCATTACCCAAAGACTAACCCATGGCTCCAGCTGCATATGTAGCAGAGGATGGCCTTATTGGACACCAATGGAAGAGAAGCCCTTGGTCCTACCAAGGTTGAACCCCCAGTATAGGGGAATGTCGGAGGGTGCGGGTGGATGGGGGGAACCTCCTTATAGAAGAAGGGGAGGGGAACCTCCTTATAGAAAAAGGGGAGGGGGATGGAATAGGGGGCCTATTTTTGGGAAATCAGGAAAGGGAATAATATTTGAAATGTAAATTTAAAGTATTCAATAAAAGAAAAGTAAAAAACCGTTTTCAAAATGAAATACATATTGATTTTCTAACTTTACACACAAAATGCAAATTTTGATTTAGTTGCATGTAAAATATGTAACATAATACATATCCCTAGTAACAGCCATTTCACTAGACACGTAATTGATAGGTAAATTGATAGATAAAAAAGAGAGAGAAAGAAAAAATCATTTTAAAAATTCACATTAATGTTCTGGTTTTAGATGTCCCAAAAGAATTATGACCTATTATGTCTCTCCTTTTGAAGAAGAATGCATATCCATTAGTTATGCCTTTTAAGGTATTCTGCTAGATTTGGTACAGTGATACACAGTTAAAATAATGAAAAGTCCTCAGACACAGCACTAAAAAGCCAAATATCTGCTAGTATAATGCCCACCAGCAATCACACCTCTGAAAAGGCCAAGATAGGTACTTGAAGACACTTGAGAGCAACAGAACTTTGAAAAAGTAAAGGACATGAAATTATGTTCTAAGATTAAGAAATTAAAGTCCAGATTATCAATAAATGAGTAAATATTTTATTAATATCTGAAATAATCCCCCAATTTCTGATGATATATTAATTTGATATTTATCATAAGTTATGCTTGAAGTACATTAACTTGGGAAAGCTATTCTACCTTTTTTATACAAGTGGTATTATTTCCTCTTATCTGAAAGCCCATGATGAAATAATTGTATGAGTTGCAGTCATATATCATAGAAGTCAGAATATAAAAGACTTTATGTACCTTGATATAAGCTCTATTATCATCAGACTTTACAGAAAATTTAATAGAACATTGACTGGCATCAGAAAGTGATTTTAAACAATAAGCAAGTAATACATTAGTTTATCCAATGGCCACATTTTGAAACTTGGAATTACAGAAATAATAATTCTGATCTCCAATACAGCATTCATCATAAAATCACATGAGTGTGATATATATGTTCTGAAAAATACAATTGCTCTGAAGTTCTGCACATAATAATGTACTAAGAGTCATAATTTAGTTTAGTACACATTGACCTGAATCAGAATTAAGAATGAGTCACTATATTTGGAAAGTCTTTAAGGTAAAAATTATTAAACAAAAGCAAGATGCTAAGAAAATATATATCTAATAAATACATGAAACAAAAAATGTTACTCATTTTTGTCAACCCAGTAATTTGGAACACGAGGTGGCAGGAAGTTGGATAGCAATCTCAAATACAGAAACATTTGAAGAAAGCACAAGAAACAAGAAATAACAATAAAACTGTATAATGTATTGTTGATTAATAAACTATATGGAAAATAAGTAAATTATTCATACATTTCTCAATCTTGCTTCTGCAGGTCACCAAAATGAACTTCCATATGTGTGAATTATCATCCAATATTCTCACTCCTCTCTAAATAAAATAAAAATAACATATACAGTCTAGATGTTAGTGTTTGAGTTTTTAATGTATAAAGGGATAATAAATTTAGAATCTTTAAAATAGGATCCATATTCAATAAGGGAAGTTTAAAGTTTTTAAAAAATACTTTTCTTTAGATTTCTAAAGATATTTGTCTTGAAGTAAATATTGTGCTTAAATTTTTATTTTTTAATTTTTTGCATTCCATTCTAATTCCAAAACATTTTGCTCACTCAATAGAATGCTTGATCATTTGTGTGAATACGCATATGTGTTGTGAGTGTTTTAGTATGTGTAATTCTTACTTTTTTTTGCTAGCATTACCAAAGTGTTCATAAGCAACTGTTGTTTAAATCTTGTTCTGAATTGAATCAAAGTATTTCTGTTATTTTATGATTTATGATGTTTATATTCATATGTGTATACATACGTTTAGCTATGCAGGATGTGTGTGTGTGTGTGTGTGTGTGTGTGTGTGTGTGTGTGTGTGTGTGTGTGTGAAGGCAGGATATCTGTGAGTTTGCCATTAGCTTGGTCTAGATAGCAATTTCTGAATCAGCCAGAACTATATAATAAGAACTTAGCAAATACAGAGGCGAATGCCAGCAGCAAACCACTGAACTGAGAATAGGTCCCTCGTTGAAGGAATCAGAGAAAGAACTGGAAGAGCTCGAAGGGGCTCGAGACCCCTTATGAACAACAATGCCAAGCAACCAGAGCTTCCAGGGACTAAGCCACTACCTAAAGACTATACATGGACTGACCCTGGACTCTGACCCCATAGGTAGCAATGAATATCCTAGTAAGAGCACCAGTGGAAGGGGAAGCCCTGGGTCCTGCTAAGACTGAACCCCCAGTGAACTAGACTGGTGGGGGGAGGGCGGCAATGGGGGGAGGGTTGGGAGGGGAACACCCATAACGAAGGGGAGGGGGGAGGGGGATGTTTGCCCGGATACCGGGAAAGGGAATAACACTCGAATTGTATATACGAAATACTCAAGTTAATAAAAAAAATAAAATGTAAAAAAAAAAAAAAGAAAAGACAACAAAAATAAAAAGCAGTTATCAGACTGTGTCAAATGCATATTATGCATCACTTTCAAAAGCATCTCCATTTCTTTACCTTGGTTTCTCAACATATTATAATTTTCAAATTAACTGTGTTTGCATTCGTAGTTTGAGTATGTGTTTCTCATGGAAATTTATTATTGCTATGTCATTTTAGTTATAGTACCTAAATTTTTGCAGCATATATTTGAACATAAACAAGCAATATTGTTTTAGTTTTATCTAATGAACTGTATAGTACTAATTACATACATTTTCCACAATCTTTATTCTTTGACAAGGTAACTGTGTAGACTGCATAAAATAACATGTAAAAGAGCAGTCGAACTTTTGATAGGATTATTTCTGTTGATCATAATTTCTAATTATTTCACTGTTAATCATTTTAATGACATGACATTTAAAAATATACTTTAGTAAATTTTAGGCATTTTAAGCAGCCCAAAATTTTCTTTTTTTCATTGACTATTTTATTTATTTACATTTCAAATGATAACTCCTTTCTCATTTTCCCCTCTGGAAACCCACAGCAGCTGTTACTGCTTACAATGTACACTGAGAAACAAACAAATGAAACAGAAACAAACAAAATCATCAAAAAAGGACAGAGGACTTAAAGGTAATCTGTGGACTAATTAGAAGAAATGAATCAGCAGGAATGTGAGTCAGATTTGGAGTAGTTCATCTATTCAAAGTGCATTATTAATAAATGTGATATTGTCAAAAATATATTAAAATTATTACATGGAAAAAATTTAGAGGATGGAGAGATAGGTCAGCACTTATGTGTGCTTATGACTCTTCCTGAAGACCAGAGTTTTAATCTGAGCATCCGCGTCAAGTGGACAATAGCCAATTTTAACTCCAACTACAGTTGATGTGACATAGTGTTATAGCCTCTGAGGATATCTGTACATACATGGTTTGCATACACACATGAGCAAGTATGCACATACACACACACACACACACACATACACACACTCACACACTCACATGTCTGTGCATATATGTATACATAACCTTTTAAAAAATAAAATGTTATACTTCTTTCTGATTTTACTTTAGTTAACTAGTACATTATTTCAGTTATTAGTTGGCTTCACCTTGGGTTTATCTATGAATTGTTTTGTTGTATTCATCTTTTGCAGACATAAAATATCTATCTGTTTCATATTATTTCATATGAGATGTTTCTGGGCTACTTTAACATCACAATATAACATTTAGTTCAACCAGAGAAAAAAACAGTAAGGCAATATGCATAATCAATATAATATATTATAGTAAACTAACATATTATATTAAAATAGCTTAATATATGCTATGTATTTTTATTTATACATTTATATAATATTTACATATTTAATATAATTAAATTATATTATAAATAATATTTTATATAATATAAATATATAATCGAATTTTATGTTTAATTTTACATATATATATATTAATGATTGAAATTCCTGGGTAATCATGCCCAGCGCCTGTGAGGCAGAGAGTCAAAAAGGAATGATAACAAACTGGAGCTTACTGGTATGAAGTGAACCTGTGCCACAGGCAACCGTGAAAGAATAATTAGGAGCTACTTGGGTATTGTCCATGGTACTGATGGATAATACTCTATTCAAGTGATATGTTTCTTCCACACACAAAACCTATAGCCCTGTTTGCAAACCTTCCAACTACGTAAGGCCAGACTTGCTGACCAAATGTAAATTAGAGATTTTGATTATATCTACAATACACTTTCAAGGGAAAACCTAAGTGACTATGAAAAATGCTGAATTGTTGCCTAACCAAATTGACTGATTAAAAGATTATCCAACATGATCAATCAGACTTCATAAAGGATTAAAGGTTGGTTCAACACACAAAAATATATCAATGTAATCTACCATATAAACAACCTGAATTAAAAAAAAAGCATGATTATCTCATTAGATGCAGAAAAATCTTTTGAAAATTCAACACCACTTCATGATAAGTCTTGGAGAGATCAGGGATAAAAGGGCCATACCTAAACATATTAAAGGCTATATAAAGTAAGATGATAGCCAACATAAAATTAAATGAGAGAAGCATAGAGCAATTATACTAAAATCCTGAAAAGGCAAGCCTGCCCACAATCTCTGTATCTATTCAGAATAGTACTGGAAATTCTATTTAGCACACTGAGATGCTAAATATCTTTGACAAAATCCAAGACCTTTTCATTTTAGAAGTCTTAGAGAGATTAGGGACACAAAGAACATACCTAAACATAATAAAAGCAATATACAGCAACTTAATTGCCAAGATCAACTTAAATGGAGAGAAACTTAAGCATTTCCATTAAAATCAGGGACAAGACTGTGCACTCTCTCCTTATCTATTCAATATAGTACTTGAAGTTCTTGCCAAGGGGGAAAAAAAAAACTAAAGGAGATCAAGGAGACATAAACTATTAAGGAAGAAGTCAAACATCACTGTTTGGGAATGATATCATAGTATACCTAAGTTACTCCCAAAATACGACCAGAGAAGTCCTATCACTCCTACCACCTTCAGCATACTGTCTGGATAAAAATTGGCTCAAAAAAGGAGTTGCTCTTTATACAAATGCTAAATGAGCTGAGAAAGAAATTAGGGAAACAGCACCTTTCACTATACCAATGAATAATATGAATATCTTGGTTTACTCTAAGGAAACAAGTGAAAGACCTACATGTCAAGAACTTCTCGTTGCTGAAGAAAGAAATTGAGGAAGATATCAGAAGATGGAGACCCCATGCTTGTGGATCAGTAGGATCAACATAGTGAAAATGGCCAAAAGCAATTTACCAAAGCAAAGTAAAGAATCAGTGCAATTCCCATCAAAATCCAGCACAATACTTTTGATAGAGCAATTCTCAACTTCAGATGAAACAAGGGGGAAGATAAAACAATCATGAACAATAAAAGGACTTCTGGAGGTTGTGGGGAAGGTATGATAATTAAAGTTGAAGTCCACCATTATTACCATATGGCCTCTGAGCTCAGCAAAACTGAGAGACTCCTTAGAATTTTGCTCCTTCTCTGACCATGTTGGGTAATTCTAAGCCCCAACACTAACCTCTACCTGAGAAATGTCACCCAGCTTGAAGTCCTGGAGATCTCCATGCTAACGAGGTATCTACATAGGTCCCAAGTGTATGGTCAATGAACTTCTTCTGGGCTTTCCTTTCCATGAATGGCTTTTAATACCTAGTTCACCCCAGTAAGTTGTATGCATGGACATATATCATCTAATAAAGAAGCTTGGACAAGAAAGGACAGTCTCTTAATTAAGGATCATTGCTGGGGGAGACCTTTGTAAGCCCAACCTATCTCTCCCTGACAAGGCCATTTTTCTTCTAGCCCCTCAGGACTCTCTGCTCTTGGTACTCACTTGGAATCAAACTAGCTTCCTTGCCTGTCCCTGGCTCTCGGTTTCCCCTTTTTTCCTTGAACATTCATGCCCTGTAGAAAAGTGCTGACCAAGGATCTGGTTCCCAACTCACGGTGGTATGCCAGCAGCACCTGTATACATAGGAGACTGGAAACTACTGCAGTCATCCCAGACACCAGGTTTCCCATTATGGATTGTGGTCTACCTCCCCTGTGAGGCATGCTGGCAGTTTTATAGGCACCCCAGTGGCAGCCCAACAGGTGGTATCACCATCCTGGACTTTAAGCTGTACTACAGCCAATATTAATAAAGCTGCATGGTACTGGTATAGGAACAGACATGTTGATCAATGAAATCAAGTCAAAGACTCTGAAAGTACACATACAAAGAATACGAAGATCATACTATGGAAAAAAAGAAAACATCTTCAACAAATTGTGTTGGGTTAACTGGATATCTGCATGTAGAAGAAAACAAATAGATCCATATCTATCAACTTGCACAAAACTCAAGTCCAAATGGATCAAAGTGCCAAACTAGACACACTAATTCTAAAAGAACAGATAGTGGAGAATAGCATTGAAATCATTGGTACTGGAGATAGCCTCTCTCTTTCATTGGCCTAACTCTTTTTTTTCTCCTTCTTTATTAACTTGGGTATTTCATATTTACATTTTGATTGTTATTCCCTTTCCAGGTTTCCAGGCCAACATCCTCCTAACCCCTCCCCCTCCCCTTCTACATAGGTGTTCCCCTCCCCATCCTCCCCCCATTACCACCCTCCTCCTAACTCTTATGGAAGGTCCCTCTGTAATCCCAGTGGATTATTCTTATCTGACTCTGGAGATAAGGAAGAAAATTGTAGAGGAGTCCAGTTGTAAAATGTTAAAAAAATAAAAAAAGAAAAAGAAATCAAGTACTATGTGTGATTATGCACTCAATGAACCATGGGACTCAACATGGTTTCTGTCTCAATTGAAGTGAAGCATAACTTCACTAGTCCAGAAGGAGTAGAGATTACTGGCCTCAGCCGATGGACTGAATTTTAAACAAAAATAGGGAGAGCCAGTGAATAGCAAGGAAATAATCTGCCAGTAGAGTGGGTGAGGGCAAACTTGGAATCTGCAACTTTTTAGTCTACAGGAAGTGTCCCAAAAATGTGCTAAGAGGTGCAGTGTGTGTGTGTGTGTATGCCTCAATTTGATGATAATCTTTTCAAAGACATTGCAAATTCATCATTCTCTCTCTCTCTTTCTCTCTCTCTCTCTCTCTCTCTCTCTCTTATTTACTCTCTTTCTCTAGTTTGCTCTCTCTCATTTACTCTCAGTCTCTCTTGCTTTGTCTCTGTCTGTTTTTCTCTGGCTCTCTGTGTCTCTGTCTCTGTCTCTGCCTCTGTCTGTCTGTCTGTCTCTCTGTCTCTCCCTGTCTCACTCTGTCTCTGACTCTGTCTCTCTCTCTCTCTCTCTCTCTCTCTCTCTCACACACACACACACACGCACACACACACACACACGCACGTGTGTGTGTGTTTGCTTTTAGGTTTAATGAGCTAAAACTTTGCTGATATACACACAAAGTACCATAAATAAAAGCTCTTTTACAACTCAGAAGACTTAAATTCATCCCCAAAGTTGTCCTTTAATCTGTACACGTCAATCAAAGTATGCATATGCATGAGAGAAGGGGGAAGATAGAGAGAGTAATAAAAGCAAAAGGAATAAATCTGATAAATGATATACTTTTTAAAGTTTGAAGCATTTTAGAAATGATGCTTGAAACTATAACCACAAGAGCAACAACCAAGAATCATATTTGAACACAAATATTCAGTAGATGAGGGGATTTGGGAAGATAGGGAATAGTTTATATGCAGAAGATATTTCCATAAGTATTGTTCTAGACATATCCTTTTTAAATTATTTTTATGATCAAGTACAAAAAGTATATTAATGAGATGGCATACTTAATTATTATATTTGTATGTGTTATGCACTGTTTAAGTCAAATCACATCAACTTATTACTTTACTCATTACTGTGAAAAATACTAAAATTAACATCAGGAAGGTATTGGCTCTGTTTGTGGATATGGTACAACATGGTGGAGAAATCAGGGAGGAATAAACTTAAAGCAGCTGGTCATTCTGCATCTGTAATCAGAAGGCAGAAAGAGATAAATGGTGCTGCTACGTTCAGGTTCTCCTTTTTATGCAGCCCAGGAACTCAGTCCATGAGCTCACATTTAGGGTATGTCTTCACATCTGACTTAGTCTAACCTAAAATATCCGTGGTCCTTGAAAATTATGTGTGAAGATTAGTCCCTTAAGATATTGCTGACTCGGTCCCCAGCCCCGAAAAAAAAAAGAAAAAAGAAAAAAAAAGATATTGCTGACATTGCCCCACCAACCAGCAGCATACACCGACTGATATGATACCCCTAACACATATACAGCAGGACTGCCAGGTCTGGACTCAAGTCAGAGAAGATGCACTTAAACCTCAAAAGACTTGAGGCCTCAGGGAATAGTGAGGTCTGGTGAGTTGGAGGGAAGGTAGGGACATCCTCGTGAAGATGGGGACAGGGTGCTGAGGGCAGAGAGGAGGTATGGGATGTGGAGTAACCAGAGGGTAGACCAGGTGGGGATAAAGTTTGGAATATAAAAAAGATAAAAGAATGTTTTATTTTAAAAAAAAAAAGCAGTGATCGACAATTAGAAAATTACAACTTGTCTTCTATTTGCAAAATTTCCCATTATTCTTTCTTGATATTGTCACAAAATTTTCATATTCAATAGTAATGACATTTAAAAATAGTATATCTTACGAGTAGCTTATAATTTACATTTTTGTTTACATATATTTAATTCTCTATCAGTAATCCATTCATAATATAAAGAATGTGAAATCAAGTTGCTAAATGAGGCTAATTTCAGATTGCTTGTGTTTGTGGACAGTCAGCAATAAATGCCAATGAAACCTTAACCTGAAGCTATGACATGTATATGCAGGATTTGTAAGATGTGCAAACACAAGTTTTACAACAATTCTACCTAATAAATATCAGCATACAAATATGCTGAGGTTTCAGAAACTAGATTTCTAGAATCTTTTTGAAGAAAAGAAATAATGATGCAGTTTTTCTTCCCTTTCATGGTCAAATAGAACCTTTGAGAATAGATAATCAATGGGGAAACAATGGTAAAGTAAGTTTCAGTAGACTGAACCATGGAAAATAAGGTTTCCTTACTGAGTCCTACCCAAGGGAAACTTATAGATATGTACTTATTAGATGGCAATTACT
This sequence comes from Rattus norvegicus, assembly GCF_021556685.1. Lineage (NCBI taxonomy): Eukaryota > Metazoa > Chordata > Mammalia > Rodentia > Muridae > Rattus > Rattus norvegicus. Next base: position 61,865,405 of record NC_141554.1, read on the forward strand.
CTTCATACAATATGGATTTAAGCCATTTTAGTTTATATTAAAGTAAAAGTTAACAGCTAAATTTTCACTGCATCAGAATATATACTTTTATTGAATTCAGTTAAAGAATAAGTGTTAAATCTCTTAATCGAAGCCTGAAATGATAAACATTAGAAATATAGGAAGAGTTATTTTGTTTCTCAAAAAGTCCCCGAATTAGTTATAACAATAATAAATATGAACAAAGAACTCAAAGACAATATGAATAAGGACCAGAATGAAGACCAGAAAAACCAAAGGTTGATGGAAATTAGAAAAATATTTGAAGCTATGAAAATAGTACTAAATTGAAAGACTGAATTAGTGAAGTAAACTCACAGAGCAAAATTTTAAAATAAAGGTCCAATAAGTTAAAAAGCTTAATGGAAAGATTTATTAATGCAATAAATAAAGCAGAAAAAGAATATGTGGACTTGAAGATAAGTTAAATGGACTCAATCACACAGTCAAGAAAATAATTAAATAAAAACAACAAGAACAACAAAAAAAAATGAACAGAACATTCCAAGAATTATTGGAAACTATAAAATGATAAAACCTAAGACTTTTAAGTACAAAAGAAGGTAAAGAACTACAGTCTAAGGTCACAGAAAATACTGCAAATAAAATCATAGAAAATTTAAAATATAGTAAAAGAAATATCTATTATGTTACAAGCAGCATATAAGTCATCAAAAGTGACATGATCAGAAAAGAAATTCCAAAGACTACTGGGGGGGAAATCACTATCCCTGATCTCAAGCAGTATTACAGAACAATAGTGATAAAAATGTATGGTATTGATACAGAGACAGACAGATAGACCAGTGGAATAGAATTGAAGACCCAGAAATGAACCCACACACCTATGGTCACTTGGTTTTTGACAAAGGAGTCAAAACCATCCCATGGAAAAAAGATAGCATTTTCAGCAAATGGTGCTGGTTCAACTGGAGGTCAGCATGTAGAAGAATGCAGATCGATCCATTCTTACCAGCCTGTACAAAGCTTAAGTCCAAGTGGATCAAGGACCTCCACATCAAACCAGATACAGTCAAACTAATAGAAGAAAAGTGGGGAAGAACTTAGAACACATGGACACTGGAGAAAATTTCCTGAACAAAACACCAGTGGCTTATGCTCTAAGATCAAGAATCGACAAATGGGATCTCATAAAACTGCAAAGCTTCTGTAATGCAAAGGACACTGTTGTTAGGACAAAACCGCAACCAACAGATTGAGAAAAGGTCTTTACCAATCCTACAACTAATAGAGGGCTTGTATCCAAAATATACAAAGAACTCATGAAGTTAGACTTCAGGGAGACAAATAACCCTATTAAAATAGGGTTCAGAGCTAAACAAAGAATTCACAGCTGAGGAATGTCGGATGGCTGAGATACACCTAAACAAATGTTCAACATCTTTAGTCATAAGGAAAATGCACATAAAAGCAACCCTGAGATTCCACCTCACACCAGTGAGAATGGCTAAGATAAAAAAACTCAGGGGACAGCAGATGCTGGTGAGGATGTGGAGAAAGAGGAACACTCCTCCATTGTTGTTGGGATTGCAAACTGGTACAAACATTCTGGAAATCAGTCTGGAGGTTCCTCAGAAAATTGAACATTGAACTACCTGAGGACCCAGCTTTACCTCTCTTGGGCATATACCCAAAAGATGCCCCAACAAATAAAAGAGACACATGTTCATAGCAGCCTAATATATAATAACCAGAAGCTAGAAAGAACCCAGATGCCCTTCAACAGAGGAATGGATACAGAAAATGTGGTACATCTATTCAATGGAATACTACTCAGCTATCAAAACATTGACTTTATGAAATTCATAGGCAAATGGATGGAACTGTAAAATATCCTGAGTGAGGTAACCCAATCAAAGAAAAACACACATGGTGTGCACTCATTGATAAGTGTATATTAACCCGAATTCTCGAATTACCCTAGATGCACAGAACACATGAAAATAAAATAGGATGACCAAAATGTGAATGCTTCATTCCTTCTTTAAAAGGGGAACAAGAATATCCTTGGGAGGGAATAGGGAGGCAAACTTTAAAACAGAGACTGAAGGAACACTCATTCAGAGCCTGCCCCACATGTGACCAATATACAGGTACAGCCACCAAACTAGATAAGATAGATGAAGCAAAAAAGTGCAGGCTGACAGGAAACGAATGTAGATCTCTCCTGAGAGACACAGCCAGGATACGGCAAATGCATAGGCGCATGCCAGCAGCAAACCTCAGAACTGAGAATGGGACCCCTGTTGAAGTAATCTTAGAAAGGACTGAAAGAGCTTGAAGATGCTTGAGACTCCATATGAACAGCAATGCCAACCAACCAGAGCTTCCAGTGACTAAGCTACTACCCAAAGACTATACATGGACTGACCCTCGGGTCCAACTGCATAGGTAGCAATGAATAGCCTAGTAAGAGCACCAGTGGAAGGGGAAGCCCTTGGTCCTGATGAGACTGAACCCCCAGTGAACGTGTTTGTTGTGGGGAGGGCGGTAATGCAGGGAGGATGGGGAGGGGAATAGACCTATAGAAGGGTAGGGGGAGGGGTTAGGGGAATGTTTGCCCAGAAACCGGGAAAGGGAATAGCAATTGAAATGTAAATAAGAAATACCCAAGTTAATAAAGATGGAGGAAAAAAATCATGAAAATAATTTCACCTGTATTTTCTACAGGTCTTTTAAATGCTAAAATGACTTATAATAATATACTGCCAGCTATTTTTGACCATAGATATTATCCCAGACTGTTATACCCAGTAAAATTACCTGTTATAATCAAGGAAGAATCAAAATCTTCCAAAATAAGAGCAGGTTAAAATAATTTATTATAATAAAGCTAGCCCTAGACAAACTACTCGAAGGATTACTTTGGATTGAAACAATGGATATGTACTTCTAATAGGTAGCAATAAAATAAATGACATCATAGATTAGTGATTAAAGAAATGAGTACTGAGGAAACAAATATCTTCAATTTTAACAAAATTACTAAATCCAATATATATACTTCAACAATAACTATAAAAGCCAATATTCTCAACTAACTTTTAATTTGTTTTAGATTTATTTTGTTCACATGAGGGTTTTACCTGCAATTACGTCTGTGAATTTTATGTATGCTTTGTGCCTGAAGAAGTGGTGCACCTCTAAATAGATACTGAGAATCAACACCTTAGGAAGAAAAACAAATTCTCTTAACCACTGAACCAACTGTCTAGCCCTGAGTCACAAATTTCTAATAAAAATAAAGGGTAATAGGCTGAAGCAACATACACCATCCATCACTCTGTTGCAACCAAGAAACATACTTCACCTCCAGAGATATAAAATATATTATGGTAAAAGTATAAACAGAAATACTTCAAAATAAATGGAATCAGTAAAAAAGCAGGCATATTTATTACACTATCTAAAAAAGTAAATTCAAATTTAAAGTAATACAAGAAGATGAAGGACATCAATTCATACTGATCAAATCAAAATTCCTTCAAGAATACATTACAATAAAATAAACATATATTCACTAAATTCTGAATATCTTATTTAACAATGCAAATGTCGCTAGTTATGAGGCAAGAGATTGGCAAAAACATATTAGTAGTATCTAAAATAAGAGATTATGAAAAAAACAGTAACAGTATAGGATTTAAGCACTCCACTTCAATCAATGGAGCAAACATCTGAACCAAAAGAAAATTAACATAAAATTGTGGATAAAACAGGGCTAACATATCTACAGTATATTCCATTAATACACACATTATTGATATAGGGAAAATGGCTATCCTATTAAAAGAAAACTCCAGATTCAATGTATTTTCCATTGGTATTTCAAAAGACATACCTCGCATACCGTGTAAAATATTCTTATAATCAATATAGCAACAAAGGTATCTGGGATAGCCAAAAAAATCCTAAGCAATTAAAACAATATTGTAAACATAACTGTACTTTACTATAAATTATACTAGAGTACTATAATAAAACAGCATGATTTTATTGACACAAAACAGAGAAAACATCAATAGAAGTGAGGGCACAGATACAACCTGTAGTCCTACAGCTACATGACTTTTGACAATAAGCCCAAATGTACAGATTCGAGAAAATATTGCAACTTCAACAAATGCTTCTGGTCAAATTGAATAACCATATGTATCCAGATGAAACTAGATTTTACCTTTTATACTGAATAAAATTCAAGTACAAGTAGCTCAATTATCTTGTCATAAGACCTGATAGCCCACTGTTGCTGTCAACAAAGATGAAAAAAGAGTTGAAGATCTGAAGACTGCCTTGCCATCAGACATGGAGTTGCAGAGTTGGGAGTTTGCCCAACTAGTTTCCTGTCTTGTTTGAGGATTATAGTTAAGTGATTGGATAGATCTTAGAAAAGACTCTAAACTTTGTACTTTTAGCAATCTTGAGACTGCTATAGACTATGGGAACTTAAGGTGGAATAAATATATTTTGCATTATTCTGTGTTTAGGTATGGCCCTCATAGACTCAAGTTTGAACAATCCTGTGGGGGCCAGAGAGTGGAATATCATGGCTTCAATATGCTTGGCTCAGAGAATGGGACTATAAGAAGGTGTGGCCTTGTTGGAGGAAGTGTGTCACTGTGGGAGTGGGCTTGAAGACCCTCCTCCCAGCTGCCTGAGGATTTTCAGTCTGTTCTTGGCTTCCTTTGGATGAAGATGTAGAACTCTCAGCTCTTTCTGAACCATGCCTGCCTGGATTATGCCATGCTTCAGCCTGAATGATACTGGACTGAACCTCTGAATCTGTAAGCCATTCCCAATTAAATGTTGTCTTTTCCAAGAGTTGCCTTGTTAATGGTATCTGTTCACAGCAGGAAAACCCTAAAACACCCACAAAGAGAAGATAGAGGATATACTTCACCTTACAGGCACAGAAAAATGTTTTCTGAACAGGATTTCAATATAGAGAATTAAGACCAACAATTGATAAAGGAGGTGATATGAAATTTAAGAGATTCTCTACAGAAAAGGCCACCAATAGTTGAGTGAAGAGTAATAATAAATTATGTGAAAAATCCATTGCTAACTATGGACCTGATAAAGGATTACTGTCTACAATATACAAAGACCCACCCCCAAAATAAACATCAAGCAAGCAAAGAATCCAACGAAAAATGCGACATGGAATAAAATAGTTCCCACAAACGTATAAGTAACAGAAAATATATTTTACATGTTTAATGTCCATAGACATAAAGGAGACAAAAGTTAAAACTGCTTTGTAATTTTCTCTTATCCCACTCAGAAAGGTTAGCATAAAAATGATAATAAATGCTGGGAAAAAAGAAACTCTTAGTGAGAATGCAAAGTAAGATAACTGCTAAAAGATCAATATGGAGGCACTTATAAAAAGCTAGAAATAATACAACCCCCACTTGTAACACCAATATCATTCATCCAAGGGGAGTCTATACTACTACAGAAATCATTCTCATCCATAATTATTACTACTTTATTCACAATACCCAGGAAATGGATATAGCTTAGATGGCCATCAACTGATGAATGGATAATGAAAATGTACTACATATACCCAATGAAATTTTATTCAGCTCTAAAGAAAAATGATTTTATGAAAATTTTAGGCAAATGAAGTGAAGATTCAGTTTTAATTAGGACATCTATATCATTCTTTGCTTCTTTCTAAGTCTCAAAGATCATCAAAGAGTAGATGGAAGAAAGATTATAAGAACCAAAGTTAATGGATGACTGCAACAACACAGTGTTTTCTGGACATGAACAAATTCATACTTATGAGAATTCACAGAGCCTGAGACTACATACACAGAACATGCCCAAATTCAACCCAAATAGTCAGTTCAATCACGTCTGGAAAGTAGTCACAAACTGCCATCCCTAAGTAAGGAGCTATTGTCATTTGATGGTTGTTGTGGGGGCAGTCAGTTTTCTACAGGGCTATGGCTCCTGTGTGAGAGTTTGTGGTCAAGAATGTTGGTCCTATGCCAGTACACATATTCCAACCAATGAGTGGACTCTGAGGTTTACACATGATGTTGGGAGAGATAAGTAGTAGGGGGATTTCTTCAATTAGAAATGAAACTATGAGGAACTGGGGTTAATTTGCTGATTTGCTATTTGTAAATGTAAACATTAATTATGATTTAATTTATTTATAATTTTAAAAAACATTAAAACATTCTTTCCATATAAGAATGAAAATTACTTTCCTGAATTTGCCTGAAATAGAGGTATGTAAAGTGAAACATCAAGAGAGAAGTTTCTAGCTGTTAGAATAGGAGTTGAAATGATTGAAATTGATCTTTGTAGGAAATAGATGAATACTTTCCTGTATTGCTGACAATCCAGTTATTAGAATAAAGGAACAAGGGAGAGTTAACTGAAGAATACATTCTCAACAATCTAGTTCATTGGGGGTTCAGTCTTAGCAGGACCCAGAGCTTCCCCTTCCACTGGTGCTCTTACTAGGATATTCATTGCTACCTATGTGGTCAGAGTCCAGGGTCAGTCCATGTATAGTCTTTAGGTAGTGGCTTAGTCCCTGGAAGCTCTGGTTGCTTGGCATTGTTGTACATATGGGGTCTCGAGCCCCTTCAAGCTCTTCCAGTTCTTTCTCTGATTCCTTCAATGGGGTCCTATTCTCAATTCAGTGGTTTGCTGCTGGCATTCGCCTCTGTATTTGCTGTATTCTGGCTGTGTCTCTCAGGAGAGATCTACATCCGGCTCCTGTCGGCCTGCACTTCTTTGCTTCATCCATCTTGTCTAATTGGGTGACTGTATATGTATGGGCCACATGTGGAGCAGGCTCTGAATGGGTGTTCCTTCAGTCTCTGTTTTAATCTTTACTTCTCTCTTCCCTGCCAAGGGTATTCTTGTTCCCCTTTTAAAGAAGGAGTGAAGCATTCACATTTTGATCATCCGTCTTGAGTTTCACTTGTTCTAGGCATCTAGGGTAATTCAAGCATTTGGGCTAATAGCCACTTATCAATGAGTGCATACCATGTGTGTTTTTCTATGATTGGGTTACCTCACTCAGGATGATATTTTCCAGTTCCAACCATTTGCCTACGAATTTCATAAAGTCATTGTTTTTGATAGCTGAGTAATATTCCATTGAGTAGATGTACCACATTTTCTGTATCCATTCCTCTGTTGAAGGGCATCTGGGTTCTTTCCAGCTTCTGGCTATTATAAATAACGCTGCTATGAACATAGTGGAGCACGTGTCTTTTTTATATGTTGGGGCATCTTTTGAGTATATGCCCAAGAGAGGTATAGCTGGGTCCTCAGGCAGTTCAATGTCCAATTTTCTGAGGAACCTCCAGACTGATTTCCAGAATGGTTGTAGCAGTCTGCAATCTCACCAACAATGGAGGAGTGTTCCTCTTTCTCCGCATCCTCGCCAGCATTTGCTGTCACCTGAGTTTTTTATCTTAGCCATTCTCACTGGTGTGAGGTGAAATCTCAGGGTTGTTTTGATTTGCATTTTCCTTATGACAAAAGATGTTGAACATTTCTTTAGGTGTTTCTCAGCCATTCAGCATTCCTCAGCTGTGAATTCTTTGTTTAGCTCTGAACCCCTTTATTCTAGCTTGTGGTATCATTATGCTTTAAATAGATGCAATAAACCCAATACTATACATTAGATTTTGTATTTGTAATCAATACCACCAAAAAATTAGCTTAATAAGAAACATACTTTCAATTTTGTTGAGTCAGAAAATTTTGACTCTTTGTAGTGTCTCGCAGGATTTAGATTAAGTTACTGTCTGAGATAAATTCTCATTTGCAGGAGTTATTTGGAGAAAAACTGCTTCTAGACTGATAAAATTTTTTTGTCACAATTAATACTCTTTTACAGGTTTTTCAAAGAAACTTAGCTTTTTGCCATGAGCTTGAGGCTAGCCACCATTCCTAACCTCAGTGACTTTTAAACATAAGCATATACCTTGTCAAGCTTGGTTAGTTCTTAATTAAAATAATTTAAACTGATTAAGTCCTATTTATATCCAGTCAATTTCCCTTAGAATAAAATGAATATAAAATGATGAGATTCCCATGTTATTTCCGAAGTCCTATTATCTGCCATCTTCTGTGATTGGAAGAAATCAGATATTCTATCTATAAACAATAGGAGGAAATTATAGATGTCATGAAATACAAATGGCTTAGAATTGTGGGCTCTATATTAGTATCTGTCTAACTAGATCTCAAAATGAATAAATACGAAAGCTTTCAAAACCAAGTCTCTCAACAATTTTTTATCTTTTGTGGTATAGATTTAGTATGTACATTATATGGCAAAGCATTCGAATGGATGGGAAGAATGTGAGAGCTAAAGTGGTCATGTTAATAATATCACTAAACAATTAACAGTTATGTAAAATTATTAAAGAGTTCTCCATGAATCTTTTGATTTCATTTGCTAAAATGTATAACATAGGTATTATTATTGTATCATGAAATACAAAAATCATGCAGAGATCAATGAAGAATGTCTACTATGCTTTATGCCCTCATTGATTAATATAGTAGATAATTCTTCAATTTTAAAGTTTTAAATCTTTGTATGTATGTACCTGTGCATTGTCTTGATTTTTTTATGTCAGTTTGATAATCTAGAGTCATCTGAAAGACAAAAACCTCAAGTGAGAAAATACCTTCATATTATCAAGCTGTAAGACATTTTATTGATTTGTGATTGTGAAGTCTACGGTGGATAGTACTATACTTTGGATGTTAATCATGGGTGCTATAAGAAAGCAGGCTGAGTAATGCCATATAGGGAAAGCTAGTAAACAGCACCTCTCCACAGCCTTTGATATAGCTCCTTCCTCCAGTGGCCTACCCTGGCCTCCTTCAATGACAATGTGGAATTGTAAGCCCAATAACGCTTTCCTCCTAAACTTGTCTTTTGGTTGCGGTATTTTATCTTAGCAATAGTAAACATAATTAAGACAAGTTGCTATCTTGAGTGTCATATTGCTGTGACAGACAGACATGATCCTGTTGTTTTAGGGTATATTGTGTAAGGCCTTTGGAACATTGAGCTTGAAAAGTCATCAAATATTCAATGTGCAGTGTGGTGTTATGTAGGAACTTGAAAAACAAGAACATTGACAGCAATGCAGATGATACAGTACTATCTTGTTAACTTCTTGAGGAAGCAAAGACTCTTCCAGTCCATTCATGTCATGTATCTCTAGTTTTGTTTAGCTGGGGCTGAAGAGTCAGCCATAACTAACAAGACATAAGAACCACTAAGGCAAAACCTTTGGCTTACTCCAACAACTGAGAATGAATGTTCAGAGGGAGCTAAGAAATTACCAGTGATTAAGAAGAAACCATCATAATTGAAGTGAAATTTTCTGGTGTTTCTTGATAACATGAAGAAATTATGTTCCAAAGGCAGCCAAGTTTGTACCTCACACGAAGAGCTGAGCTTGTTTGCAAGAATCACCCAGGTAACAATATTTTCCAAGGCATGAATGGGTCATTGAAAGAAGACAAGCTGAAGCTTGTCTCTGTAAAAGGCCAGGAGAAAATAAAGGTTCAGCCTCAGTGGCAGTTGAAGAGCCCAGATTGAAGGAACCATGAAGAAAACCTGTGAGAGGCTATGAGAAAAGTGTAGCCTCATTATAACAGAGTACTACTGCATTTTAGAGATGGCAGTACCATAGGATAATTACAAAAATCTGTTGCAGCTGTGATATGAAGCCTACTCAACTTTAGGAGACAAGCTATGTTATCCAGAGGGAAGAGCTGGAGAAGTGACGCAAGTCCATTGGAGGAGCCTAAAGACTGTGAGTGAATCCCAGATAAATGACTGTTAAATTATTTACCTTGGAGTTTGTCTTGCTTTATTCATATTGTGACTGTGCCTTGGTTTTACCTTCTTGAAGAAAGAAAGTATTTAACTTATGTTTCCATTTTACATAAGCCCATAGTAGAAAGAATGAATTTTTTAAGCAAATCTTTATGTTTTAAGAAGACACTGTTGCTGATTCTAAGAAGTGATTGTTGACAGGAGCTTGATACATCTGTCTGCTGATAGGCTCTGCTAGATGATGACCAATACAGACAGAGATGTTGGAAGGCAACCATTGGACTGATCACAGGGACCCCAGTGGAGGAGCTAGAGGGAGGAATGAAGGAGCTAAAGGGGTTTGCAATCACATAGGAAGAAAAACAATCTCAACCAGCCAGACCTCCCAGAGTTCCCAATGACTAAACCACCAACCAAAGAGTACAAATGGAAGGACCCATGGCTCCATGTTGCAGATGATATCCTTGTAGGTCACCAAGGACAGGAGAGGCTCTTGGTCCTGGGAAAACTCAATGCCCAAATGTAGGGGAATGCCAGAACAGGGAGACAAGAGTGGGTGGGTAGGGAAGCACCCTCATAAAAGTAAGGAAAAGGGGAATAGGATAGGAGTTTTCAGAGGGAAACCTTGAAAGGGGATAACATTTGAAATGTAAATAAATAAAATATCCAATTAAAAAAAAGACAACTGGATTTTAAAAGGGCTTGAATTTTATTGGATTTTTAAAGGAATTGAATTTTAAAGTGTTTAAATTTGTTAAGACTGTGAGATTTTTGGCATTTGTAAAATGTTTCATCTCATGATGTTAATGTTAGTGGATTAAAAAGGAAGGAATAGTTATGGCATAATGGACATGTTTGTTTGTCAATTTGACAAGGGATCATTTGTCCTGGCTAGTATTGTGTCAACGTGACATAAACCAAATTCATCTGAAAAGAGGGAATCTCAATTGAGAAAATACCATTCTAAGATCTAGATATCATTTTTCTTGGCTAGTGATTGATAGGAGAGGACCCAGGCAAATAGTAGAAGTTGATATTCCTAGACTGGTTGTCTGGGGTTCTATAAGAATGCAGGCTGAACAAACCTTATTTTACAACCAGTAAGCATCCTTTCCATGGCTTTTGCATTAGCTTCTACATCTAGATTTTTGCCTTATTTAAATTCCTGCCCTATTTCTTTGGTGATCAGTGGTATGGAAGTGTAAGCTAAATAAGCCTTTTTCTCCCCAAATTATAATTTTGATCCTGGTGTTTCATCACAGCAATAGTGATCTTAACTATGACATGCAGCCATGTCAGTGTTGGAAGTTGCCATGGCCTGTAAGTGGAGGTCAGGAACTCCAGCGATCAGTCTTACGTTCCCACCTTGTTTGAGATAGGGTATCTAAATTGTGCAACAGCTTAGCTAGATCCAAACTTCTGAGGGTTCTTCCATTACTGCATTCCATCTGGTCATTTGGATTACAGATATATGATAACATGTCACCATGCATGAATTCAGAAGATCTGTCCTAAACTTCTTATGCTTACTTAGTATACACACTAAGACATTGACTTTGCCCTAAACTTAATTAAAAGAACTATTTATTCGTCTCTAATACAATACACCTGACCATAGTTTCTCTTCCCTACACTCCTCCATCTTCTACTCCCTTCCCATCCCCAGATTGAATCCCCGTCCATTTCCCTTCAGAAAGCAACCAAACACAGCATAACTCATAATTAGACTAGGCACAATCTTTCATATTAAGGCTGTATGAGACAACGCAATCAGGGAAAAGGAATACTAAGAGCAGTAAAAGGACTCAGAGGCAACCCAATTTTCACTGTTAGGAGTCACAGAAGAACAAAAAGCTAATCAAACATAAGGTATATGCAGTGGACATAGCTCAAAGACATTCAGACTCTGTGATTACTGCTTCAGTCTCTGTGAGTCCCTATAAGTCCTACATGGTTGATTCTAGAACTTCTGGCTTCTACAATCCTTCTTTCCCACTCATTGGCAGGTTCACCAAGCTCAACTTAATGTTGGGCTTGGGTCTCTGTATGTACTCAAAACTCAGCTTTCTTAACTGAATACTTTGAAATATCTATGAAGGACATTTCGAGTGTCCAATATTAATATGGGTATTAAACCAAAGGTTCTTTGAAAGTTGCAAACAGTCAAAAGTGAGAATTAATTGTGAGGTATTTTAAGAGTCTAAGCTGCACTCTGTAGTTTCACTTGTTGAGAACTTGGAACAATCATTTCAATAAACTATATTTTTTAACTTTTCCTTCAGAATAAATATTAAAAGGCTAGGGATGAAGATATATATATATATATATATATATATATATATATATATATATCAATCTTGAATCTTGGATTCAATCACGACAACTCCGAATAAATTTAGAATTCAGATGTAATAAGTATTTGAAGCTAGAGCATGTTTAAGGGTCAATGTTTATTTAAATACAACCAAAATAAATACAAAATTTATTTTCCAGGGCCTACATAGTTACCAAAACACTTGCAAGTCTATCAGTGCATATACTTACATTGGAAATAATGGTAGAGAAATAGAGTTCATATTTGGGAAAGGTTTGGGTACTAAATATAGTTGTGTTTGCACTTCTATCCTGAGACTTACTCATTACAAGTAAGTACAATTTTGTTCTAATAATATTTTACATAAGTGACTGAAAAAAAACTTCCTTGTCAATATGATTTGAGATTCAATGAAACCAACTTACACATAGTATCTACTAGAATTTCTGGTACTAGGCTGTTGCTCACTAATATCACTTGGAAAAGGAGTGAAACCAAAATATAAAACACAATATAAATGCATACCGATATAAAATTGACCTTTAAGTAGTAATTCAAACTTCAAAATAAAGCTCCCTGAAATTTTATGTGTGTTATAAACATATAACACCCTACAAAGGATGTGTTTGCATGTGTGTGACCAAAGGTATTGTGTGAGTAAAAAAGTTCCCTTGTTAACTAAATGAATCTTATAAGTTGAGAGAATAGAATATGAAATGTCTCCCTTGGTAGTTATAAAGGAAAGTCATGTGCATATTTCTGAATGTTCCATTACACACACTTTAATTGCAGTGGTATTTTAATTGCACTGTGATTGCAGTTTTATAAGCAAGACTTATAAAAATAGTCTTATGTTATACTATATTGAGTGAAGCATTTCAGCATTTAAGAAGATGATATAAATAAGAAGTGTAAACTACATTGACTTCTTTTTATAAGGTGGTTGCTCTTTAATTCCACCTACACTAACCATAGGCTGAAAATGGTTGGAGAATGAACACTGTAATTGACTAACATGGGAGATTTTAACACTTACTTGTAGTGTTGAGGGAAATAAGTTCATACATATCTTCTGAACTAAGCTAAAATATCTATCTAGAGCATTCCTATTAAGTGTCTATGTTACCAAACTTGCCTATATATGTTCCATCCTAATTTCTTTGTGGGATACCCTTTCTCACATAGTCAACAAAACATGGATATGTTATGATATTAAGATTAGATGTAACTACTTTAATAGTTCCTTTGTGCCTATTTCAAATATTAACAAAACTCATAGTTGAAAAATTATATTTTTGGAAATGCTAGGCCCACAATATTTGTTTCTGTTCATTTTGATACATGTTTTATTATAATTTCCACTTCCATTTCCTTTTACTTAAATCCTGATATATTGAGAGAAAGTGATGCCATTCTGAAGATCATGATGATATGGCAGATTGATTTAGAGAAATTGAACAGATATTATCACAGCATCTGTTTACCTCTCAGGACTCTGCACACACACACACACACACACACACACACACACACACGACAAACAAAACACTATAACTGAGAAACTAATATTTGTGATTATTGAGCCATTAGAATCTTTTAGTATTTAACCAGTTTTAGTGAAGGGCTGCTCAAATAATTGTCGGTACAACCATTTTGTTTCAAAATCAACTATACAAATGTCCTACTTGACACATACATTAGAAATTAATTTGTTCCTAACTTTAAAATAATAATTTTATATATTTTGACTTCTTCCTATCTTTAAATTCCAGTTGACAAATTATATTACAAATAGATGCATTCCAAGTTAATGCAATTTTAAGACCATTGCCTAGCCCAGCTGTCCTCAGAGAAGTTTCCTCTGGAAACTAATGGGGCCCAATGCAGAGACCATAGCCATTGTAGGATCCAGAAGGGTCGAGGAATCTAGGAGAACAGAGCCCACAGTGTCAACTAAGCAGGGCTCATAGAGACTCAAACTGAAGTGACAATCACAGACCTGCATGTATGTTATGGTTGTTGGCTCAGTGGTTTTCTGGCACTCCTAACAGTGTGAGTCAGGCTGTATTAGACTCTTTTGCCTGCTCTTGGGGCCCTTTTCCTCCTATTGGGTTGTCTCATCTATCCTTGATATGAGGGTTTGTGCCTGTTCTTATTGTATCTTTTTATGCCATGTTCAATTGATTTCTTTGGAAGGCCTGTTCTTTTCTGAAGGGAAAAAGAAAGAGAATATATGAGGGAGGGAGGAAGTGGAAAGGTAGCTGGGGGGAGAGGAGACTGGGGTCAGGATGTATTATATGAGAGTAGAATAAACTTATTTACTTACTTATTGAGGACCTAAAACCCAGGTGCTTTTTGTATTGCATTGTATCTTAGCAACAGAAATAAAACTCCACATACTATAAAATACTTTTCTAAGTCATATTCTATAGTTTTAGCTTTCTAGGTCTCATGATTCTTGATGAAATCATTGAAAATATTGAGTACCTAATTCAAATCCATCTATAATGAACCTACTTTTTTATATATTAATACTGGGAACAGATGGATGAAATGTTTTCAATTTATTTCTTGGCACTTCCTAGAAAAATTTAAAAAAAACCCTCAAATTTGGAAAACAAGAAAATATCCGTAAATCTCTCATAAATTAGAGGAAACTTTGGGGCAAAACTGATATAAGTTCTAAATTGGTTATGTCTTTTAGGTTTCTAAGCATCTAACACACCCACCGTTCATAATTTGATAGCCAAAATTACTGAGCATTTTTTCATCAAACCACAGAGCATGTAATGCAGATAATTTGTGAAAAGGTCAGTAAGAATTGTCAGGGGAAGAAGATGATCAGGAAACTAGAACTTACATAGTAAGAACTACAATTATACCATGGTAAGTGGAAGAAGATTTGTGTATTGCTGAGAATAGAAGAGTAGCTTCTGGGAATCCATTTTTATAATCATTTTTATCTAGTTTCTGTATACAATGTTGGACAAACATTCAGAGGTTCATTGAGACTGGGGTCTTTGTTCGACAACAGTTGGATATCAGTATTGAGTTTTCCTAAAACCAAAGTGCGTACTTCCTCAACACAATGCCTGCATTCTTCTTTCTCGTATTATTTAATTAAATGATATTTCGAGTAGAGACATTGTAACCAACTTAATATTCACTTAAATCTCATCTTAGTATTTTTCCACTTCTATTTGGAAAATTAAAAGGCACAATAACTAGCTTCTTCATATCTTGAGACTTGAGAGTTATATACATTTTGAAAATTAGATGTAGTCATGTGAACTTTGAATATGAAGTTATTGTATTTTTTTCTGTTGATGTCAGTGTCCTTTCTTAGTATACACACACCTATACATACATACACACAAACACACACACACACACACACACACACACACACTTATGTACTAAGAACATTTTAAATTTTCTTGTTAAGGTCTCAGATTTCAACAGGCACACTTAAAGACATTATTTTTCTAATGGTATACAAATTTATAGGATAGCATTATTATGAAACAGAAGTACAGCTACTTAGTCATGAATTTTAAGATAACAAAGCAGGTGGCAATAATTCCACATGCAGACAATTTCTGTATTATTTTTATCTTACATTCCTTTTCTGTGATAAAAATACCTTTACTAGATCAGTCTAAAGAGAAATGGTTGATTTACGTGCAAGTCAAGGTATGGGAATTTTATCTTGGTAAAGAAGTCACAGTAGCAGGACCTTGAAACAACTGGTTATATTGCATCTATAATCAAGAATCAGAAATCAGTGAATTTAAGGTACTGCTCAGCTCTACTTTTCAATTTTTTTTATAAGTTCAAGATTCCTTGTGAATAAATCTGCCCAAAATTAAGATAGGTCTTCCTTTACCAATGAAAATAATCAAGATTATCTCACAGAGGTATGCCTAAAGGTCCATTTCCTAGATGATTATAGGTTCAATAAATCTGACAATTGCAACAATCATCACATTTATTATAGAATAGAGTTCTTGTCAGTTTTTTCTTCAGCTCTTTCAAGTTGTTGTACATTTATTGTTTTTAAAAAGAAACTATGGGAATAGATTTTCATTAAGATGAATGAATAATGAAATTTATTTGGCTACAACGAAAAATAAAAACATATCTTAAGGAAAATGTGTGAAACAAGAACTCATATGTTACATAAAATAAGTCATATGACAAATATGTTTCTTATATGCAGATTATATATATTGTTATATAGTTATGTATATGTGTCTATATAAATGTTTATGTAGCTGAGAAATGAGATAGGAAAGATCAGAGAAGAAGAGCAGATCTTAGGGTAAAATGAAGAGAAAAATATCAGAATATACTAGAAGACTTGTGACATGAAAGCTAAAGAGGTAAATTGGGTAGAAGGACAGAGAATGTAGGTACCGGAGAAGGGGAGAGGAGGATGAGGACAAAAAAAAAATCAAAGTATATATCAAAAATCAATAATAAGCCTCATTATTCTGTGTGCTAATTTTAAAACTGATTTGAAAAAGATTACCTAGATGCATTGCTATAACATTTAAATAAAATCTTCTTAAAAGTGGCCACATGCATGTATTTAATAACACTTGATTTGCCATACCGAAGTTAGCATATATATACTATATAAATATATATTTTATAAATAAACCAATTGAAAAACTAAAAATAAAGTGCAAAAAACTCTGTATTAAATCAGCTGTAAAGGAAATGTTTCTTCTGTGGTGTGTTTAGATATTTTTGCAACATTTTAAGAAAAAGAAATAAGATTAAAAAAGAAATGAATATAAAGCAAAGGAAAAATTAAAGAAAAGGAAAATTTAAAGTAGATAAAATTTGGAGATAAGGTGAATGGTAAAATGCTTGCTGTATAAAAATGAAGACCTGTATTTGTATGGCCTTCGTGTATATAATATCTGATCATGGTTTGTAGACCCATATAAACTAAATGTGATACATATGTTCAATGAAAGACACTCTCTCAGATCTAATGTGTAGAAGATATTGAGAAAGACATTCCAAATGATTTTTACATGCACTTGTACTTAAAAGTATACACATACATGGCACACACACATACATACACATATACATGCACATATACATACACCCTCACATGAGAGGGAGAAAGGGAGAGAGGAAGAGGTAAATAGAATGTAAATTTGTATCCATGAGAACAGAAACAACACATGGAAACATCACTGAAAATCTTCAACCTACATAAATTCCTGTCTAATCAAGTAAATATATGAATTATCCAAATCAAAATACAGCAGTGACAATATCTCAAAATTAAATATTATTTCTTCATTTGAATTTGTCCCACATGACAACTTTACAAAATTAATAATATAGTAGGGTAAACATATCAATGACAATCTATAACAATTATCTAAATATAAAACATAACTATACCCCATAGTTGTTCCAATATAATAAAAACATATTTATCGTAACACAAAAAAGTCACCATGAATTAAGAACCAAACACTCATGTATATAATTTTCAACCACTTATAATAGCACAAATAAAGATATAAAATTTACCAACAATCAATATCTAACAGATACTTATTATTCAACCCTGTCTATTAGTGTGAATAATAAATGTACAATGAAATGTCAAATGTTCTAATAAAAATATCTTTAACTTGGCAATTTATGGTGTATATTTTAATTTTTCAATATACAGCTCTGCTCCATAGTCAATGGTTTTAATAAATGTCTTTTCACTTTTCAGATTTAAAACCCAGATGCATTACTAAGTAGAATCAAATTTATATGTGGAACTGAGAATTGAAGTGACTGCCTACAAAATAGCAGTAACAATATGTCAGATATAGTGACTATAATGGAATTGAAAGTCACCACTGAGCTCCTGAATTCTCTTTTGCATTGCTCTCTCTCCAGCCTCTCTAGTGAAATAATAAATATCCTTAATGTTTAAAGCAGAATTAGAATTTTATTTCCTCTCACTATCAAGTGGATATCACAACTTAAGAGGAAAATAGATAAATGCTCAGTTTAAAACTTAGAACACAAGCAATAATGCTGATATGGAAGTAAAATGACTACAAGAGAAGAATGGTGTGTATAAATTAATTTTAAGTTAATAAGTTATTTGCTTATTTTAGTGAGTTTGAGTGTTGTGCACTTTGTGTGATGTATACACATATACCCCATTTATGGGGGTGATACATGCCAATAAGCATGCATGTTGCAGGCAGACAAGTACCCTGAGGATTCTACACTGCCACTCTCTGTCTTATTCACTGAATTTGGGATGGGCTAATGACCAGTTCCATAGATTCTCCTGCCTCCTACAACAGACATAAATGTCCATATACACATATGGTGATATCCAGCATTTTACTTGTTTGTTGGGGATTCCACCTCAGGTCTTGCTCATCAAGTAGTTTTACTATTCTTGGCACTGAATCACGCTCTTGTTCAAACATTTAGTTTTAATTTTAAAAGCATTAAATATAATTAGTGGCAAACTGAAATTTGTTATTTGAGGAGAAGGGAACATCTAATGTAAAATTTAATATGAGCTACAAATTAGAGTTATATAGATTTTTGAAAGGAAAGTTATAAATAGTATAATAATTAAAAACACAAGAATGTCATGGGTTTGTGCTATGTCCACTGCATATATTTTATGGTTGTTGGCTTGGTGTTTTGGTAGGACTCCTCACAGTTGAGTGTGTGTGACTCGTACTCTTTTTGCCTGCTTTTACAATCCTTTCCCACCTACTGTGCTGTCTTCCAAAGCCATGGTGTGAGAGTTGGTACATTTTCTTATTGTTATCTTGTACTATGTTCAGTTGATGACACTGAGATGCCTGCTCTTCTCTGAGGGGAGGCAGGGAGTTGATTTTGGCAACAGGAAAAATTAGCATGTCTTGAGGGAGGGAGGGAATACTGAGTCAAGATGCAACATGAAAGAAGAATAAATAAAAATTAAAAATATAAGAATATCTCATTCAAATATTTTCAAAGAATAGGAAAGCATGGATTACTTGCACACATTAGGGTACACTAATTACAAAAGTATTTTACTTTAGAAAAGTCTATGTATATATTATCCTTCCACTGAAAATAAACTTTCAACAATATATCTGACCAAAAATATAGTATTTTCAATAATAATTGCTAACAAAATTTTAATTAGTATAACCACAATGAAACAAGCTGGAATAGTGAAACTAATGTCGAATTAAATTGACTTTCAACCAAAGGGGCTGGGGATTTAGCTCAGTGGTAGAGCGCTTACCTAGGAAGCGCAAGGCCCTGGGTTCGGTCCCCAGCTCCGGAAAAAAAAAGTTATCAAATAGATAAGAAAGGACACTTCATATTCATGAAGGGAAAAATCCAACAACATGAACTCTCAATCCTAAATAACTATGCTCCAACTACAAATGTACCTACAATCATAAGAGAAAACTTACTAAAGCACAAAGCAAATATTGTACCTCACACAAAAATAGTGGGAGAATCCAACACCCTAGGACATGTCATGGAAACAGAAACTAAACAGAGATAAAGAAAAATTAACAGAAGTTATGAATCAAATAGATTTAATAAATATTTATAGAACATTTCATCAAAAAACAGAAGGCTATATCTTCTTCTCAGCAGCCCATGGTACCTTCTCCAAAATTGACCATATAATCAGTCACAAAACAGGCCTCAACAGATACAAGAGGATTGAAAAAATCCAATGCATCCTATCAGATCAGCCCAGACTAAGGCTGGTATTCAATGACAACAATAATGACAGAAAGACCACATATTCATGGAAGTTGAAGAGGGATCTACTCAATAATAACTTGTTCAATGAAGAAATAAAGAAAGAAATTAAAGAATTTTTAGAATTTAATGAATATGAAGGCCCAACATACCCAAACTTAGGGACACAATGAAAGCAGAGCTAAGAGGAAAACTCATAGCTCTGAGTGTTTCCAAAATGAAACTGGAGAGAGCATACATTAGCAGCTTGAAAGAACAACTAAATGCTCTAGAACCAAAAGAAGCAAATACACCCAACAGGAGTAGAAGCCAGGAAATAATCAAACTCAGGGTTGAAATCAACCAAATAGAAACAAAAAGAACTATATACAAAGAATTAACAAAACCAGAGTTAGATCTTTGAGATAATCAACAAGGTAGATAAACACTTACCCAAACTAATCAGAGAGCACAGAGATCATCAAAATTAACAAAATCAGGAATGAAAAGGGAGACATAACAACAGAATATCAGGAAATTTAAAAATTATCAGATGCTACTGCAAAAGCCTATGTAGATCAAAACTGGAAAATCTGGAGGAAATGGACAATTTTCTAGACAGATACCAGTTACCAAAGTTAAAACAGCATCAGAAAAACAATCTAGACAACCCCATAACTCCTAAAGCTATAGAAGCAATTATTAAAAGTCTCCCAACCACAAAAAGCCCAGGACCAGATGAATTTAGTGAAGAATTCTATCAGACCTTCAAAGAAGACCTCATACCAATACTGTCTAAATTTTTCCAGAAAAAAGAAACAGAAGGAACCCTTCCCAATTCCGTCTATGAAGTCACAATTATGCTTTATACTTAAACCACAAAAAGACCCAACAAAAAGGGGAGCTTCAGATCAAATTCCTTCATGACTGTCTACACAAAAATACTCAATAAAATTCTTACAAACCAAATCCAAGAACGTATCAAAAAGTGATCATCCATCATGATTGAGTAGGCTTCATTCCAGGGATGCAGGGATGGCTCAATATACATAAATCCATCAATTTAATCTACTATATAAACAAACTCAAAGAAAAAAAACCACATGATCATCTCATTAGGTGAACAAAAAGCGTTTGACAAATTAAATACCCCTTCATATTAAAATACTTGGAAAGATCAGGAAGTCAAGACCCCTAGCTACACATAGTAAAAGCAATATACAGTAAACCAGTAGCCAACATCAAACTAAATGGAGAGAAACTTGAAGCAATCCCACTAAAATCAGGGGTAAGACATGGCTGCACACTGTGTCCCTACTTATTCGATATAGTACTCGAAATCCTAGCTAGAGCAGTCAGACAACAAAATGAGCTCAAAGGGATACAAATTGGAAAGGAAGAAGTCAAAATATCACTATTTGCAGTTGATAAGATAGTATACTTAAGTGACCCCAAAAGTTCCACCAGAGAACTACTAAGCCTGATAAACAAGGTCAGCAAAGTGGCTACATATAAAATTAACCCAAACAAATTACTAGTCTTCCTCTACTCAAAGGATAAACAGACTGAGAAAGAAATTAGGGAAATGACACCCTTCAAAATAGTCACAGATAATATAAATTACCTCAGTGTGACTCTCAGCAAGCAAGTGAGAGATCTGTATGACTAGAACTTCAAGTCTCTGAAGAAAGAAATTGAAGAAAATCTCAGTAGATGGAAATACCTACAATGGTCATGGATTGGCGGGATTAATATAGTAAAACTGGATATTTTGCCAAACGCAATCTACAGGTTCAATGCAATTCCCATCATATTTTCAACTCAATTCTTCATAGAGTTAGAAAGAGCAATTTGCATAATCATTTGGAATTACAAAAACCCACTGTCCTCAACAATAAACAAACTTCTAGGATAACCACCATCCTTGAACAATAAAAGAACTTCTAGGTTAATCATCATCCTTGACATCAAGCCATATTACAGAGCAATAGTGATAAAAAATCTGTATGTTATTGGTACAGAGACAGGCTGATTGATCAAAAGAATATAATAGAAGACCCAGAAATGAACCCACACACCTATGCTCACTTGATCTTTGACAAAGGAGCTAAAACCATCTAGTTGAAAACAGATAGTATTATCAATAAAAGGTGCTGGTTCAACAGGAAGTAAGCCTGTAGAAGAATGCAAATTCTCCCCTTCTTTTCTCCTTGTAAAATTCTTAAGTCCAAATTGATCAAGGACCTACACATAAAACCAGAAACACTCGATCAAATAGAAGAAAAAGTGGGGAAAAGTCTCGAACACATGAGCACTGGGGAAAATTTCCTGAACAAAACACCAATGACTTATACTCTAAGTTCCTGAGTCAACAAAAGGTACCTTATAAATCTGCAAAGATTCTGTAAGCCAAAGGTCACTGTTATTAGGACAAAATGGCAAACAACAGACTGAAAACAGATCTTTACCAATCCTACACATCTGAGAGAGAGCTAATATTCAATAAATACAAAGAATTCAAGAAGTTAGACTAAAGAGCCAAATAACTGTATTAAAAATTGGAAACAGAGCTAAACAGAGAACTTTCAGCTGAGGGATATTGAATGCCTGAGTAGTACCTAAAGAAATGCTCAACATCCTTAGTCATCAGGGAAATGCAAATCATACCAACCCTGAGATTACCCCAGTCAGAATGGCTAAGATCTAAAGCTCAGGCAACAACAGATACTGGAGAGGATGTGGAGAAAGAGGAACACTCCTCTATTGTTGGTGGAATTGCAGAATGGTACAACCACTCTGGAAATCAGTTTGGAGGTTCCTCAGAAAATTGAACATAGTACTATCTGAGGAACCAGCTATACCACTGCTGGGCATATACCCAAATGATGTTCCAACATACAACAAAGACACATGCTCCATTATGTTCATAGCAGCTTTTTGTTTATAATAGTCAGAAGCTAGAAAGAACCCAGATGCCCTTCAACAGAGGAATGAATATAGAATATGTGATACATCAACACAATGGAGTACTACACAGCTATCAAAAACAACGACTTCTTGAAATTCACAGGCAAATGGATGGAACTAGAAAATATCATCCTAAGTGAGGTAACCCAATCATGGAAACACACACACATGGGATGCACTTACTGATACGTGGATATTAGTCAAAAATCACTAATTACACAAGATACAATCCATAGACCACATGAAGATTAAGAAGAAAGCTGACCAAAGTGCAGATGGTTCAGTCCTTCTTAAAAGGGGGAACAAGGGGTTGGGGATTTAGCTCAGTGGTAGAGCACTTGCCTAGCAATCCCAAGGCCCTGGGTTCGGTCCCCAGCTCTGAAAAAAAAGAAAAAGAAAAAAAAAGAAAAAAAAGGGGGGGACAAAAGTATTCACAGGAAGGCATACAGAGACAAAATTTGGAGCAGAGATTGAAGGAACAGCCATTCAGAGTCTGCCCTACCTGGGGGATCCAGCCTCTATACATAGACACACACACACACACACACACACACACACACACACACACAGAGAGAGAGAGAGAGAGAGAGAGAGAGACATATGTTGTTATATATGTTATTATATATAGTGATATATATATATATATATATATATATATATATATATATATATATATATATATATATAACAAAACTAGATAAGAAGCTAAGAAGTACATGCTGACAGGAAGCCGATATAGATGTCTCCTGAGAGGCTCAGCTAGAGAGTAACAAATACAGAGTCGAATGCTAGCAGCAAACCATTGAACTGAGAATGGTCCTCATTGGGGAAATTAGAGAAAGGATTGAAGGAGCTGAAGGGGCTTGCAACCCCATAAGAACAATAATACCAACCAACCAGAGCTCCCAAGGACTAAACCACCATCCAAAGAGTACATATGAACCGACCCATGGCTCCAGTTTCATATGTAGTAGAGTATGGCTTTCTTGGGCACCAATGGGAATAGAAGCCCTTGTTCCTGCCAAGACTGGACCCCCCCAGTGTAGGATAATGTCAGGGAGGCGGGAACTCAGGGTTTATTTGTTAGGGGAACAACCCTTATAGAATATGGGGTGGGAAATGCAATAGGGGGCTTATGGACAGAATACCAGGAAAGGGAATAACATTTGAAATGTATTAAAAATATCCAATAAAATATGATATAAGTCGAATTTGTACAAGATATCCTTAAATTCAATTAATGAAGACTATTAGAAACCTAATATTACATTAGCCTTCAAGACCAACTAATAGAAATAGCTTCTGCCACCCCAAATTAATCTAGAAATGTAATATCACTGTCAAATATAGTTAACATAATTATTTTGAGACATTATCATTACATATGAAGCAATAGAAAATAGTGAATAAGTTGAATTCTTATACTGTTACCTAATTAAATTACAGGCAGTTCAAATAAACAAAATCATGTAAAGAGAGAGGAATTATCAGAATATCAAATTTTTGGTTATCTTAAGTGTGGTCTCTTTTGATCAGTTAAATAATGAAAAATAGTATTGAGAACTGCTTGAAAGAAAATAAGTCATCTTAAAATATTTAGTAATTTTCTTGACTTCGAAGGAATTGGAGTGACAAAATTGGAGAAGGGCAGGATAGAAAGGACGTCCAGTGTCTGCCCTAAATTTGTATCCATTTCAAGGGGAGGCCCAGGCCCCTGACCATGTTACTGATGCTGTAGTGTGCTTGCAGAAAGGATCATATCATGGCTGCTCAACAAGCAACTGAAAGAGTCAACAAATACTAGCACCCAAACAATATACAGAAGCCTAGGACCCTTGTGCTTGAATTGGAGAAAATCTGAAATAAATTGAGGAGGAGGGAGACCCTATAGGAAGACCAGCAGTCTCACCTAACATGGTTTCAAGGATCCCTCAAACACTGAGCCACCAACCAGGCAGGATATATCAGCTGTTATGAGGCCCCTGATATATGTACATCAGAGGACTGCCTGCTCTGGCCTCAGTTAGAGAAGATGCACCTAACCCTTGAGAGAATTTAGGCCTAGGAGAATGGGGAAGCTTGGTGTGGTGGGGTGGGGTGGGAACATACACTTGGAGACAGGGATTAGAGAAGTGTTATAGAATGAGAAACAGTCAGAGAGCAGACTAGTAGTGGGATAAAGACTGGACTGTAAAGAATGATTAAAGAATAAATGAAATAAAATAAAATAAATGACTGCTTTTACAAGCCAATAATTGACCTCAAAGTTTTAGCAAATTTTCAATGAATGAAATACATGCATGCTTGAGGTCCTGAAAACATTAGGAAAATAATCTAAAATGTACCCAAAACATCAATTTATCAATAAAGCAATCCAAGCACTTTTTGATTAACTTATTTTTATTCACATTTGATAATTTCATACATGAATGTTTATGTTGAGTTTACCCTTATTTCCTCCCTTCCAATTCCTCCTGTAAGGGTAAATTCAACATAAACATATTCACCAGTATTACCTTACAATTTTGCTTACTCAGTTTTAAAGCTACAGAATAAATTAGTGATCTCATTTATACTTATTTCATGTATTTTCTATTTCACATACCACGATTTTACTGTGGACATTTAATTTAACTTGACATTTGAGAAACATATGTGAAATGACATCCTTAATCCATGAGGTTGCTTAAACAAATCATCAATTAATTTCATTGCTGAAATCCACTATAATTTTCTTACAAACTTTGCAGAAATATTCTGATCACATATCCTTATTTTCTAAAGTTTTAAGTAAAATTTATATGGATTTGTTGCACTTGTATATGTATATATTTACTTTTTTATTTGGTTAGAATATCTTCCTTAATTTGTATGAAAATGGGGCATTCCTCTGTATGTTGTGGGAGTTTTCTGGAATAAGCACTCCAAAATTAAAGAGACTGGAATGCCCAAGTTACAAATGGACTGAAGCAAGAATAGCTCTTGAAAGACTGTGGTTTCCATTTCAGCTTGCATTTTCATTTTATACTCTAAAGCCATAAGGTAGGTGTCTCAAGTAAATAAGATTGGTCAGGTTGTTAAAGACAACCACCTCTTCTTTCTCTTATTTCTCCAGGTCATTCTCTGCCAGTTAACATGAGAAGTCGTGCTTGCAAATACGCCATACAAGCTGTTCTTTACGTAGCTCATTAAGTGCTTTAAGGAACTCATTAAATAATAAATCGGTATGCAATAATTGGTCTTTTCTACCTTATTAATTTAAACAGATCTGAACATGAGAACCATTTGTTTTAATAATTAATATTGCAATTAGGGAGAATCTTTATATATGACTGTTGTACATTCTAGAGGGACCCCACCTTCTATCTCCCAAGGTTGCTTGTTTCCATTCTTTCTGCTGGACCACTGGGCTTCAGTTCTGTTTCCTCCCATCACTCAATAAATGATCATGTTCCTCTTTTCCCCATCCTATCCCATTTCCTACTCAGGCCCCTCCTTTCCTCTTCTTTCCACTCCTAATTTTTTTCTCTTTCCTCCCAAGAGACATCCTCACTTAGGCCCTTCGGCTTGTTAACATTATTGAGTTCTGTGGATTGTATTCTGATTTTTCTGTACTTTTTGGAATTAATATTCACTTATTAATGAGTACATACTATCCATTACCTGACTCAGGATGATAATTTCTAGTTACATCAATTTTTTCTCTCCAGTTATAATAATTTAGATTATCTTGGCTCACTTTCCATTCATATTCTCTCTTTCTCTCTCTCTCTCTCTCTCTCTCTCTCTCTCTCTCTCTCTCTCATCTTGTTTTTACAGTCTAGTATTTATACCCTTCCCGTTCTGCCCTTTGACTGTTCAACATCCCATCCTCTACCCGCCCCTTCCATCTCCAAGAGGATTTCCCCACTCTGTCACTCCCATCTCATCAGACCTCCCCAGTCCCTGAAGACAGACCAGGTAGTCCTCAACTCTATACATGTCGGGAGCCTCATATGAGCTAATGTATGTTGCCTGGTTGATGGCTCAGTTTTTGAGCGATCTCACTGGTTCAGATTACTTGAGGATGCTGGTCTTCCTATATTATCTCCCTCCTCCTCAGCCTCTTCTAGTTTTTCCCTAATTCAATTACAGGGTTCACCAGCTTCTGTCCATTGGTTGGATGTAAATATCTCCATCTGACTTTTTAAGCTGGTTTTGGGCCTTCACAAGGGCAGTCACACTAGGCTCCTGTTTGTAAGCACACCACAGCATCAATAATAGTGTCAGGCCCTGGAGCCTCCCCTTGAGATGGATCCCAATTTGGGCCAGCCCCAGGACCTCCTTTCCCTTAGGTTCTTCTCTATTTTTGACCCTGCAGTTCTTTCAGACAGGAAGAATTCTGGATCAGAGTTTTTGACCCATCCCACCATTTTTTGTCTTGTCTTTCTACTGAAGATGGACTTTACAAGTTTCCACTCCCCACTGTAGGGCATTTCATTTAAGGTCCCTCCCTTTGATCCAGAGAGTCTTTCACCTCCTAGGTCTCTGGCACATCCTTGAGGGACCCCCCCAAAGAAGATTCCTGTTTCCAATCATTTTGCTGGCCTTCAGGACATCAGTCACCCCCCCATTCTTCTATTATCACCAACTAGATATGAAATGTCACATGTGTGTTTAAAAATATATTATTTGAGAAAAAATTTAATTTAAGAGTTGAGTAATATTGTTCTGAGTTGAGTTTAGATTTAATTATATTTTGTACTTAATATTTGCAGTATGTGTCATAGTTCAAGTATGTCTACTTTTTCCCTGGGGAAATGAACAAATGATTTAATAGCAAGAAGTTTAGTCTAATTAATTATAGAAGTTGACAGTACTATATTTATTTTTTACTTTTTAGTTTATTTACCAATTTTTAAGCTGGTGGATTCAAAGGGAAAATCAACAGTAAGTAGAAAGTATAATGATTTATATTTTAAATTTTTGTTGAAAATAGATTCTTTTTTCATTCAATGTATTCCAACCACATTTACCCTCCCTGCACACCTCCTAGCTCTTCCTACTTCATCTCTCTCCTAGATCCACTCTCCCTCTGTTTCCTTCACAGAAAAGAACAATCTTCCAACAGATTACAGCCAAGTTTGGTTATTATTAAGTAAATAGAATAGTGATACATTCATTCCCTACTAGTATAGAAATTAATTCAGTTCATAATTTGAAAATCAAAAGTTAGTAATGGTATTCTTACAAACCATCCACACTGTAATGAGTAGAGCAAGTTCAGTGAGCATTATTTTGAACTTTTTTTTAATCCCCCCCCTTATTTTGAACTATTACTAGGGAATACAATAAGACTGTTTATCTGTCTATGTGAAATTGCTTTTGAGAGATAAATGCCAAAAGTTTTGAATATTAAAAACAGTTCTTACTATGAAATATTAATATTTAAAAGCACAAGTAATATATATGAACTTAATATTTAAACAAATATTTCAACATATGCATACATATATGTAGGTTCAACTCAATTGCTGGGTAAAAATTTTTTATATAAGATAAATTGTTATAACCTTGCTTAAAAATAGTGTATCCTCTACCCTAAACTAAATGACCATTGAACACTAAAGAAAAATATAGAAAACATCATTTATGACACAAAATATCAGATCTGAGGCTATTTAAACAGTAAAAATTTACTAACAAGAGAGAGAAAGGAAGTCCTTCTATATAGTCTTTTAATATAATCAGAAAGTTTGCCTTCCAAACTGATGAAACAAGGTCCCTCTCCTTTGAACAACATAGTGGGATGGTTTGGTTAGCTGGACACCTGGAGTCTTTCAGATTTGAAAGAATTGTTAGTAATGGTAATGGTTATGGTTTGTTGATTCTGCTGCTGCTTTTGTTATTTTACATTTCAAAGTTTGGGGAATTCTAGTTCCTGAAAGTTCTTAAAATTCTGGAAGCTTGTCTATGCCACGGATTCAGATAATGACAAGTTGTTTTTTTTTTTTTTAATACAACTCAAGGTATTATATTCTGTAGATGATGAATATAAACTTTTACTCAAGCAGTCATTCATTTAAAGGCTACAAGAAACAGCACAAACACTTCTAAACTGAGTTTATAAGTGTCTGGCTGAACAGGATAACTGATGCATTGGACCACTACAGCATCTGTAATATCTTGATTTTTTTAACTTTTTAGTGGATATTTTATTTATTTACATTTCAAATATTATCCCCTTGATTTTATGGATAACAATAAGCACAATATTTGCCTTTTCTGATTGTGAGGATCAAGATCCACAAGGAAGCCACAGTCACAGGAAAAGTTGAACCCAGCCATAGCTTCTATGACTATTTTTCTAAACCATTAGTGCCTGAATGTTGTTCTGTATCTTAATTATATTTGCTTCCTCCTTCCCAGACACCAAAGTTAATAATACAATGAACTCTTTCTATTCAAAATGTAAATTTTCTAATAGAAGTGGCATCAACAGTGTTATAAATAACATATAGGAGAGAGAGACCCAACCGCCTGGTCAGGTGGGCACTCCTGAGGCTGCAGAGCAGAAGAGACCACCTACACTGCTCACCCCTGCCCACTTCCCTGGCCCAAGAGGAAACTGTATAAGGCCTCTGGGCTCCCGTGGGGGAGGGCCCAGGAGCGGCAGGACACCTGCCTGAGACACTGCCGGAACCTGAAAGAAACAGACCGGATAAACAGTTCTCTGCACCCAAATCCCGTGGGAGGGAGAGCTAAACCTTCAGAGAGGCAGACAAGCCTGGGAAACCAGAAGAGACTGCTCCCTGCACACACATCTCGGACACCAGAGGAAAAAGCCAAAGACCATCTGGAAGCCTGGTGCACTGAAGCTCCCGGAAGGGGCGGCACAGGTCTTCCTGGTTGCTGCCGCTGCAGAGAGCCCCTGGGCAGCACCCCACGAGCGAACCTGAGCCTCGGGACCACAGGTAAGACCAAATTTTCTGCTGCAAGAAAGCTGCCTGGTGAACTCAAGACACAGGCCCACAGGAACAGCTGAAGACCTGTAGAGAGGAAAAACTACACGCCCGAAAGCAGAACACTCTGTCCCCATAACTGACTGAAAGAGAGGAAAACAGGTCTACAGCACTCCTGACACACAGGCTTATAGGACAGTCTAGCCACTGTCAGAAATAGCAGAACAAAGTAACACTAGAGATAATCTGATGGCGAGAGGCAAGCGCAGGAACCCAAGCAACAGAAACCAAGACTACATGCCATCATCGGAGCCCAATTCTCCCACCAAAACAAACATGGAATATCCAAACACACCAGAAAAGCAAGATCTAGTTTCAAAATAATATTTGATCATGATGCTGGAGGACTTCAAGAAAGACATGAACACACTTAGGGAAACACAGGAAAACATTAATAAACAAGTAGAAGCCTACATAGAGGAATAGCAAAAATCCATGAAAGAATTCCAGGAAAACACAATCAAACAGTTGAAGGAATTAAAAATGGAAATAGAAGCAATCAAGAAAGAACACATGGAAACAACCCTGGATATAGAAAACCAAAAGAAGAGACAAGGAGCTGTAGATACAAGCTTCATCAACAGAATACAAGAGATGGAAGAGAGAATCTCAGGAGCAGAAGATTCCATAGAAATCATTGACTCAACTGTCAAAGATAATGTAAAGCGGAAAAAGCTACTGGTCCAAAACATACAGGAAATCCAGGACTCAATGAGAAGATCAAACCTAAGGATAATAGGTATAGAAGAGAGTGAAGACTCCCAGCTCAAAGGACCAGTAAATATCTTCAACAAAATCATAGAAGAAAAATTCCCTAACCTAAAAAAAGAGATACTCATAGACATACAAGAAGCCTACAGAACTACAAATAGATTGGACCAGAAAAGAAACACCTCCCATCACATAATTGTCAAAACACCAAACGCACAAAATAAAGAAAGAATATTAAAAGCAGTAAGGGAAAAAGGTCAAGTAACATATAAAGGGAGACCTATCAGAATCACACCAGATTTCTCGCCAGAAACTATGAAGGCCAGAAGATCCTGGACTGATGTCATACAGACCCTAAGAGAACACAAATGCCAGCCCAGGTTACTGTATCCAGCAAAACTCTCAATTAACATTGATGGAGAAACCAAGATATTCCATGACAAAACCAAATTTACACAATATCTTTCTACAAATCCAGCACTACAAAGGATAATAAAGGGTAAAGCCCAACATAAGGAGGCAAGCTATACCCAAGAAGAAGCAAGAAACTAATCGTCTTGGCAACAAAACAAAGAGAATGAAAGCACACAAACATAACCTCACATCCAAATATGAATATAAAGGGAAACAATAATCACTATTCCTTAATATCTCTCAATATCAATGGCCTCAACTCCCCAATAAAAAGACATAGATTAACAAACTGGATACGCAACGAGGACCCTGCATTCTGCTGCCTACAGTAAACACACCTCAGAGACAAAGACAGACACTACCTCAGAGTGAAAGGCTGGAAAACAACTTTCCAAGCAAATGGTCGGAAGAAGCAAGCTGGAGTAGCCATTCTAATATCAAATAAAATCAATTTCCAACTAAAAGTCATCAAAAAAGATAAGGAAGGACACTTCATATTCATCAAAGGAAAAATCAACCAAGATGAACTCTCAATCCTAAATATCTATGCCCCAAATACAAGGGCACCTACATACGTAAAAGAAACCTTACTAAAGCTCAAAACACACATTGCACCTCACACAATAATAGTGGGAGATTTCAACACCCCACTCTCATCAATGGACAGATCATGGAAACAGAAATTAAAAAGTGATGTCGACAGACTAAGAGAAGTCATGAGCCAAATGGACTTAACAGATATTTATAGAACATTCTATCCTAAAGCAAAAGGATATACCTTCTTCTCAGCTCCTCATGGTACTTTCTCCAAAATTGACCATATAATTGGTCAAAAAACGGGCCTCAACAGGTACAGAAAGATAGAAATAATCCCATGCGTGCTATCGGACCACCACGGCCTAAAACTGGTCTTCAATAACAATAAGGGAAGAATGCCCACATATACGTGGAAATTGAACAATGCTCTACTCAATGATAACCTGGCCAAGGAAGAAATAAAGAAAGAAATTACAAACTTTTTAGAATTTAATGAAAATGAAGATACAACATACCCAAACTTATGGGACACAATGAAAGCTGTGCTAAGAGGAAAACTCATAGCGCTGAGTGCCTGCAGAAAGAAACAGGAAAGAGCATATGTCAGCAGCTTGACAGCACACCTAAAAGCTCTAGAACAAAAAGAAGCAAATACACCCAGGAGGAGTAGAAGGCAGGAAATAATCAAACTCACAGCTGAAATCAACCAAGTAGAAAGAAAAAGGTCCATAGAAAGAATCAACAGAACCAAAAGTTGGCTCTTTGAGAAAATCAACAAGATAGATAAACCCTTAGCCAGACTAACGAGAGGACACAGAGAGTGCGTCCAAATTAACAAAATCAGAAATGAAAAGGGAGACATAACTACAGATTCAGAGGAAATTCAAAAAATCATCAGATCTTACTATAAAAACCTATATTCAACAAAATTTGAAAATCTTCAGGAAATGGACAATTTCCTAGACAGATACCAGGTATCGAAGTTAAATCAGGAACAGATAAACCAGTTAAACAACCCCATAACTCCTAAGGAAATAGAAGCAGTCATTAAAGGTCTCCCAACCAAAAAGAGCCCAGGTCCAGACGGGTTTAGTGCAGAATTCTATCAAACCTTCATAGAAGACCTCATACCAATATTATCCAAACTATTCCACAAAATTGAAACAGATGGAGCCTACCGAATTCCTTCTACGAAGCCACAATTACTCTTATATCTAAACCACACAAAGACACAACAAAGAAAGAGAACTTCAGACCAATTTCCCTTATGAATATCGACGCAAAAATACTCAATAAAATTCTGGCAAACCGAATTCAAGAGCACATCAAAACAATCATCCATCATGATCAAGTAGGCTTCATCCCAGGCATGCAGGGATGGTTTAATATACGGAAAACCCTCAACGTGATCCATTATATAAACAAACTGAAAGAACAGAACCACATGATCATTTCATTAGATGCTGAGAAAGCATTTGACAAAATTCAACACCCCTTCATGATAAAAGTCCTGGAAAGAATAGGAATTCAAGGCCCATACCTAAACATGTTAAAAGCCATATACAGCAAACCAGTTGCTAACATTAAACTAAATGGAGAGAAACTTGAAGCAATCCCACTAAAATCAGGGACTAGACAAGGCTGCCCACTCTCTCCCTACTTATTCAATATAGTTCTTGAAGTTCTAGCCAGAGCAATCAGACAACAAAAGGAGATCAAGGGATACAGATCGGAAAAGCAGAGGTCAAAATATCACTATTTGCAGATGACATGATAGTATATTTAAGTGATCCCAAAAGTTCCACCAGAGAACTACTAAAGCTGATAAACAACTTCAGCAAAGTGGCTGGGTATAAAATTAACTCAAGTGAATCAGTTGCCTTCCTCTATACAAAAGAGAAACAAGCCGAGAAAGAAATTAGGGAAACGACACCCTTCATAATAGACCCAAATAATATAAAGTACCTCGGTGTGACTTTAACCAAGCAAGTAAAAGATCTGTACAATAAGAACTTCAAGACACTGAGGAAAGAAATTGAAGAAGACCTCAGAAGATGGAAAGATCTCTCATGCTCATGGATTGGCAGGATTAATTTAGTAAAAATGGCCATTTTACCAAAAGCCATCTACAGATTCAATGCAATCCCCATCAAAATACCAATCCAATTCTTCAAAGAGTTAGACAGAACCATTTGCAAATTCATCTGGAATAACAAAAAACCCAGGATAGCTAAAGCTATCCTCAACAATAAAAGGACTTCAGGGGGAATCACTATCCCTGAACTCAAGCAGTATTACAGAGCAATAGTGATAAAAACTGCATGGTATTGGTACAGAGACAGACAGATAGACCAATGGAATAGAATTGAAGACCCAGAAATGAACCCACACACCTATGGTCACTTGATTTTTGACAAAGGAGCCAAAACCATCCAATGGAAAAAAGATAGCATTTTCAGCAAATGGTGCTGGTTCAACTGGAGGGCAACATGTAGAAGAATGCAGATCGATCCATGCTTATCACCCTGTACAAAGCTTAAGTCCAAGTGGATCAAGGACCTCCACATCAAACCAGACACACTCAACCTAATAGAAGAAAAACTAGGGAAGCATCTGGAACACATGGGCACTGGAAATAATTTCCTGAACAAAACACCAATGGCTCATGCTCTAAGATCAAGAATCGACAAATGGGATCTCATAAAACTGCACAGCTTCTGTAAGGCAAAGGACACTGTGGTTAGGACAAAACGGCAACCAACAGATTGGGAAAAGACCTTTACCAATCCTACAACAGATAGAGGCCTTATATCCAAAATATACAAAGAACTCAAGAAGTTAGACCGCAGGGAAACAAATAACCCTATTAAAAAATGGGGTTCAGAGCTAAACAAAGAATTCACAGCTGAGGAATGCCGAATGGCTGAGAAACACCTAAAGAAATTTTCAACATCTTTAGTCATAAGGGAAATGCAAATCAAAACAACCCTCAGATTTCACCTCACACCAGTGAGAATGGCTAAGGTCAAAAACTCAGGTGACAGCAGATGCTGGCGAGGATGTGGAGAAAGAGGAACACTCCTCCATTGTTGGTGGGATTGCAGACTGGTAAAAACATTCTGGAAATCAGTCTGGAGGTTCCTCAGAAAATTGGACATTGAACTGCCTGAGGATCCAGCTATACCTCTCTTGGGCATATACCCAAAAGATGCCTCAACATATAAAAGAGACACGTGCTCCACTATGTTCATCGCAGCCTTATTTATAATAGCCAGAAACTGGAAAGAACCCAGATGCCCTTCAACAGAGGAATGGATACAGAAAATGTGGTACATCTACACAATGGAATATTACTCAGCTATCAAAAATAACGAGTTTATGAAATTCGTAGGCAAATGGTTGGAACTGGAAAATATCATCCTGAGTGAGCTAACCCAATCACAGAAAGACATACATGGTATGCACTCATTGATAAGTGGCTATTAGCCCAAATGCTTGAATTACCCTAGATGCCTAGAACAAGTGAAACTCAAGACGGATGATCAAAATGTGAATGCTTCACTCCTTCTTTAAATGAGGAAAAAGAATACCCTTGGCAGGGAAGGGAGAGGCAAAGATTAAAACAGAGACTTAAGGAACACCCATTCAGAGCCTGCCCCACATGTGGCCCATACATATACAGCCACCCAATTAGACAAGATGGATGAAGCAAAGAAGTGCAGACCGACAGGAGCCGGATGTAGATCGCTCCTGAGAGACACAGCCAGAATACAGCAAATACAGAGGCGAATGCCAGCAGCAAGCCACTGAACTGAGAATAGGTCCCCTATTGAAGGAATCAGAGAAAGAACTGGAAGAGCTTGAAGGGGCTCGAGACCCCAAAAGTACAACAATGCCAAGCAACCAGAGCTTCCAGGGACTAAGCCACTACCTAAAGACTATACATGGACTGACCCTGGACTCTGACCCCATAGGTAGCAATGAATATCCTAGTAAGAGCACCAGTGGAAGGGGAAGCCCTGGGTCCTGCTAAGACTGAACCCTCAGTGAACTAGTCTATGGGGGGAGGGCGGCAATGGGGGGAGGGTTGGGAGGGGAACACCCATAAGGAAGGGGAGGGGGGAGGGGGATGTTTGCCCGGAAACCGGGAAAGGGAATAACACTCGAAATGTATATAAGAAATACTCAAGTTAATAATAAAAAAAAAATAAAAAAAAAAAAACCCTTCTTGGAGTTGGCAAGATGGCTCAGGTCAAAGCTCTTGCCTCAAGTCTGATGACCTGAGTTTGAGTCCTAGGACCTGCGTGATAGAAGGAGAGAGCCAAACCCCATGAAAAAAAATAAATAACATATAATCCTAGAGAAATTGTTTCCACAGGGTTAAGAAGATATAGTAACATTGCACATATGTGAAGATGACAATAATCTTCAGAGATGAGCACCTCATCTCATGAAACGAGATGAAAATAGACTGAAGAGATGTTGCGAGTGGATCTTGCTTAAACTACTGAATAAAGTCTTTAATTACTATCCATATCTCCTTAGAGTTTGATTACTAGTTCTTATAAAATCAATGCTTTTAAGAGGTTCATAAGCTGAGGTAGATCTTCAGAAGTCAGATGAAGAGAAGGGTGCATCAAGTGCATTGGCCATTTCAACTTGTTGACTTTTAAATTAAGTGTTGCAGGCTAAATTACATCAATTTAAAAACTGACTTCTTTGCTGAAGGTGTCTTCAGTCCAAAACTTCCACCTCATTTGGGTCAAGAAAATACCATCAAACAAGTGACAGATCATTTTTATGATTTCAGCTCAATGTTTTGATTTATTCCCATGGTTTCATTTAACTTTGAGGTCAAAAGGAAATGTATTTCTATCATATTTGAAACAGAAACATGACTATTTGAAAAATGACATCAATTTATTACTATGTTAACAATAATATTTGGGTGTTTTATAAAAATTGTACAAAATTATTTGGGGACATAAACTATGCATAATAGAAAAACAAAAAAAGAACCCTAAATATACTAATAAATATCAACTTATTCATCATTCAATTCCTAAAATAGATGTATGCATGTGGTGGTTTTACTTTTTGCACTTGCTATTTCTTCCAATGTACATATATGTATAATCAGGCTCACAAATCACCACCAAATCACTGCTAATTTTTATTGAACAATACCTTAGCATTTTAGCACAAGATGTTTGAAAAGACACAATTATTGAAGTATTTCAGTGTATATAAAGACATTAATTTGGTTTTCTGATTTTTGATACCACATTGCTTTCATAGTCTATGCTGTTCTTATTGTGCTATGACTTGCTTGATTAAAATGCATTTCTAATGTTACACAAGTTAGCACATACTATGAAAGCTAGACAGATTGTCATGAGAGTTTAGAGGCTTATGTGTCATGTTTGGATTTTTATTAGTATTCCATTTATACACAGTCATGAATAAATATTCTTTGTCGCACCACACCTAATAGCACAGAGAACATTCTTACCTGAAAAGCAATTTCATCTTAATTCCAATACTTCACCCACCCTGCAGATAAATTTTAAACTATACCTTAAATAGTAAATATTTTGTTGTTGATCTCCTAAATGTTTCCAGACATATGAGTATATTATCTATAATTCCCCTGGTATTATTTTATTTGAAATTCAGAATTCTTAATTCACAAGATTAAATAACAGAAATTCCCATTCTTTGCCCTCTAAGATCCATCATGACACTGCCAGGTAGGTCACAATTACAAGAGCTGTTCTTGACCAATAATTAAATATTATGGGGATACTGAGGTAAAGCTGTACTGAGAAACAAAACAAATTTGACGACCTGTATTTTTTTCACAAATTGCCTATCAGATTCATTGACATTTGTCTGCCCAAATATGTCTTTTTGCTTTCCCTAATTGGTATTATATTTGTGTCAAAATGGAGCTACTGTTTTCATTTCCTGTGATCTCTTACCCATGTTTCCCTCACAGACACTATCCATCTAATCTCCTGTAATTCTAACCTATCTTGGCACTTGTGTCTCCAAGGACAGGCTCTAAAATATGCGTCCTTTCCTCCTTTTGGCTCTGTGCTCTTTTCATTAGTAAAAGTATGTTGGATTCTTTACAATATCAAATTTTAATGTGAGGTTTCTGGAAGCAAAAATAAGATTACTTCAAAGAGTACATCAAAGTGTTAGTTATATTGGAGAAACATAAACAACAAAGGTAGTAAGAGAAAACATTACATAATGTATCAGTCCAAGGCCAAAGGAAAGACACTGTTTATTGCTTCTTGATTTTTCTTACAGGCAGTGAGCTTGTGTTTTAAAAACAAGCACATAAATGTGGGAGAAGTATGCTATATTATGAATAGTTCAGAATTGATTAGAAAGCCTAACTGTTTTCAGTTTGGACACCTAAAAGCACGTGATGAGGACATAGGCTCTCTTCTTGGTTGAAGGTATTAATCTATCTGTAGAGTATCTGAGTGAAAGTATAAAAGAGATTCTATGTTTCAACAAATATTTTTCTAGTGACATGAAATGTGTTCACAGAATTGATAGTATTTGGCATTTCTGTGTCTGCCTTTGCATCTTTTACAACTATTCATTTTCATTAAATTAAGGTACTTTTCTCATTGAATAAAATAGTTCTTATAGTCACAGAATCCTTAAAATGAAGGTATTATTTCATTTTTGAGATGGCCTCATATTTTTTTCAGCAGACGTTACCTAAAGAACAACTAAATGTGTTTTGAAAATTAATTATCAGCAAACCACTGAACTGAGAATAGGTCCCCTATTGAAGGAATCAGAGAAAGAACTGGAAGAGCTTGAAGGGGCTCGAGACCCCAAAAGTACAACAATGCCAAGCAATCAGAGCTTCCAGGGACTAAGCCACTACCTAAAGACTATACATGGACTGACCCTGGACTCTGACCCCATAGGTAGCAATGAATATCCTAGTAAGAGCACCAGTGGAAGGGGAAGCCCTGGGTCCTGCTAAGACTGAACCCCCAGTGAACTAGTCTATGGGGGGAGGGCGGCAATGGGGGGAGGGTTGGGAGGGGAACACCCATAAGGAAGGGGAGGGGGGAGGGGGATGTTTGCCCGGAAACCGGGAAAGGGAATAACACTCGAAATGTATATAAGAAATACTCAAGTTAATAAAAAAAAAAAAAGAGAGAAAAAAAAAAAAAAGCTCAAACCAAGCTCAGTGTTCTCACTGTCTTCTGACAGTGAATCCAGATGTAGAATTCCCAACTACTTCTCCAGCACTATGCCTGCTGGTACCCTGCCTTGTTTCATGACGATAATGGATTAAACTTCTGAAACTATAAGCAAGCCCTAATAAAATGCTTTCTTTTATAAGAAAAAAAAAAGAAAATTAATTATCATTTGAACCTGCTTGAAACCTGACTGCTATTGGAAAATATTAACACATTTAAGAGTGTTTGCATCTATGCACCTGTGCTCATGCATATCTGGTGCCCTTTTAAATTATTGATAGCTCAGTGGTACACCATCCAAAACCATACTGCTCTGTTCCACATTTATTTAAGACCAAACAGTTTACTTGGTTCAGATTTTTATCATAGCATATAAACTGACCTATAATCTTGATTAGGACATTTTTGTGGTCTATGACACATCTTACAGTCTCACATAATGACTTGACCAAGTTTTGTCTTTGTCAATTTCAATAATAATTATATTTTACATGAATATCATATCATGATAAAGAAAATATTTTATTTGTAGTTTTTAAATTTTGTAATACTTTTATTTATGTTTAAAATTATAGGTCAGGGTTTTTTATATGTATTTATTTTGAGATCTAGAGTTTTATGGTATGAATTCATACTTTAAAATCATAAAATTTCAGAATTTTATTCAACATTTTTAATCCTTCAGTCTCTTTGTCTTAATTATTTATGTTGTATGGGACATGCTGAAATCTTATGAATCTTTCTTTAATGAAGAATACTTTGATTTTATTGTCCTAAAAGGTGTTATTCTCATTATTAACTTAAATCATATTTTATTGTCTTTTTATATCTTATGAACTTTAAGGTTCCACATGTTTACATATGGAAAGTATGTAACAGTGCTTTTGATGCAAATATAAGTACTCAGTTTTTAACTCCAGAGTTCACAAAAGAGCTAGGCATAGCACTGAACAACTATAACCCTAGTAACAGGACATAGAGACAGGAAGATCATGAGAGCATGCTGGCTAGGTGACTAGAATATCTGAAATGGCAAGTTTCCAGTGAGAGTCAATGACCTAGTTTGACAAAATAACAAGAATTACAGAAGGATATTGATGTGCCTGGAGAGCATGTACAGTCACACATGCAAATACTACATTCACATATACAACATGCACATTCACACATGTCAATAAATGCTTAGCGTAACAAAAAATATATATATATACACACACACACACACAAAGTTCATAAATAAAGAGTATATTCATACTTTTTCCCCATGGGCTTATAAATACTGAGTTATTATATATATATATATATATATATATATATAAAATCTATTTTTAAACACCATTTATACACAAGTTTTTATTCTATATAAGATCTTGCCATAATTCCTAATTTTCAGAGTAACATACTATTCCCTGTTGTCATGTTCACTAGAACATAACTAGTTTCATGCTACAATTATGTTTTAAGTTGTGTTCACTACTTGTATAGCAAGTTGGAATATTCTGCATTATATTCATTTGTTTTGGTGAATTTATTTTAATGTTTCAGTTAAGTATTTTATCACTGTGTCTTCCCTTCATTTTTTTAATTTTTGGTATTTAGATCAGCCTATGTTAATGGAAAAACACAGAAGCAGATATATTGTTGAAATCTAGTCAGACCAGTCCTTGATAGACAAAGTGTTATTGTATTACAAACCTTGCTTCTCTATCTTTTTCATTTATGACAGTTTGTACTTTCTCAAACTGAACTTCTATCTTTGAAATCCAACTTCTCAGCAAGATACACATAGAGTTTCATTTTATCTTACTTCTTCTGTCTCCTGTCTCATCAACAGCCATATCCCATCTCCAAACAGACATTCACGCATTACCCTATTGTTTTCCATTTTAAGAATATTCCTTGCTCTTGCAGACCTGCTTATCAAAATTCATATCTTTTTTTCTGCTTTGAACATCTTTTCTCCTTTTCTGTTTCTGATTGATTCTTATACATCCTCAAAAATCACCTTAGGATTCACTGAGTCTGCAAAGCTCACCCCATCCCTGATCCTGTCCAATTGTGGGCTCATTTGTTTCCTCTGCAACTGTCTACAATAGCATCTTTCATCCTGTTCTCTTTGTATTTGACAGCTCCAAAAATATTGCCTGAGTTTCCCTGATTCCACATCTTCTCATTATATTCCTCTTTTCTATGAACTTTAGCAATAAAAATCACTACTTAGTACATTTGTAATTATATATTACATATATTTATTTATTTATGAATAAATTATAAAGACATGGAAAAAACCTTGATATACTTTCTATATAAAAACACAAAATACAATGATACTTATTTTATTTTCAATATTTAATTGTATTTACAAGATATTGGCAAATTGTTAACTGAAGAAATAGTTGTTACTAAAAACATCATTTACAAGTTATTTTACTAATACTTGCTCAAACAATAAAATCGATCTACATTTCTAAATCTATTGATATGACAATCTTATTTTAAATTTACTTTGTACCTTTAAAACCATTATATTCATATATCTGGTATTTGTGGTCATCTTTCATGTATGTAGTACATATTTCAATTATAGATTTGTTTGATCAATAAACTTGAGTTTGATAAAAGAAATTTAAAATCTTTCAGATGTTAAAATGGGAAAATATCATCAACATATTTCAAAACACAGAAATAAGTAATTCACACTATATCTATTTGAATATCTAACAAACACTTGTGTATTATCTGCTTCTGTTAAGAAATTTAACAGGAGCTACAGAGAAGAAATTTAATAAGTATTAAATAAATGAGCTTTGTACTTTCTTGGAAAAGGCAAGGAAAAATTGTAAAGAAAAATTATGATACAAATATTTAAATTGAGAATAAAACAGGGGCTGGGGATTTAGCTCAGTGGTAGAGCGCTTGCCTAGCAAGCGCAAGGCCCTGGGTTCGGTCCCCAGCTCTGAAAAAAAAAAAAAGGAGAATAAAACAAAACCTAGCATGGTGGCTCACATTTTTTCTCTAAGACTAAAGAAAAAATATTCTCAAGCCAGAAACTTGAAAACAGCACAGACTACAGAAAATCTTCCTTGAAATACAAAAATACAGATTAAAAGGTATAAATCAGTCTTTTCAATTTTAATCAAGTACACAACTCTATGTTTGTCCAGAATTTAAATTATGTTGAATGTATTATAGAATGTACAAATGCTTTTACAGAAAAAAATGCATTGTAATTTTATTTGATAAAACAAATCTGTGATTAAAATATAATTGTGAAAACATCAGTGGACACTAGCTCAATTAATTTAACCACATTAATGCTATGATACCTTATTAAATAGATCAGAAATTTGAGTTCAAATTTTCTTCCAGTGCTGGCATCTTAAGTTTCTATAATAATAATAACAGCAGTTTCTTTCTATTTCCTATGTTCTGTGGTTATAAAGGAGAAACTATATACTTAGATCCTACTACTAATTGTAAACA
The DNA here is from genome assembly GCF_021556685.1 of Rattus norvegicus. Taxonomy (NCBI): domain Eukaryota; kingdom Metazoa; phylum Chordata; class Mammalia; order Rodentia; family Muridae; genus Rattus; species Rattus norvegicus. Next base: position 61,907,717 of record NC_141554.1, read on the forward strand.
GACAAATTATTTGATTAGGTCTGTGACGTTCATTTTTGTGTCTATCTTACCTTCCAGAAATCACATATGTTTTATCTGTAAAAAATATATCATTTTTATTGTTAGAAATGTACAAAGACAAAATAGCAGCCTACAGATTGGTGAAAGTTCTTCACGTATTTTATACCCAACAGAGGACTAATATACAAAATCTATGAAGAACTCAAGAAGTTAGACACAAATAAACCAAATAACCCAATTAATAATGAGGTACAAGTCTCTGAGAAGCTAGGCACTTCCTTTTACATTGAAGCCAAAGAAGGCACCCACCCACTCAGAAGAGGACGATGGGATGGATTAAGGATTGTGGAAGGTGTAACCTTCCTGTGAGGGGAACCAGTGATCAGGATGTAAAATGAGCAAAAAAAATAAATAAAAAAAATAATGAGGCACAGAGTTAAACAGAGAGTTCCCAATAGAGAAATCTCAAATGCCTAGAAACACTTAAGCAAGGATGGGGTGAATTATCAGGTGTAAGGAGATCTAAAGAGAAACAACAGAAATGGATGGGGATGGCGGGAGTGGGGGGAGGCAGCTCTAGAATGTGCCAGAGACCTGGGACTGGGAGAGGTTTCAGGTTATCTATGGTGTCAACTTCTAGCTGTAGGTTGGACAGATTCCCAGTTGAGGGATAAAGACAGCAACCCATCCACAAAACCTTCTCCCAGAAAAGAGGCCTGCCTTCAGATATGCAGGGATAGAACAGATAGAGCAGAGACTGGGGTAACAGCCAAAGAATGACTGCTCAGATTGAGACCCATCCCATGGGCAAGAATGAATCCCTGACAGTATTAATGATACACTGTTATGCTTTCAGACAGGAGCCTATCATAATTGTCTTCCGAGAGTCTCTACCCAGCAGTAGACTGAAACAGATGCAGAGACCAACAGCCAAATGTTAGATGGTGCTGGAAAAGCCTCATGAAAGAGTTGGAGGAAGGATTGAAGAAACTGGATGACATAGGGACTCTACAAAAAGACCAAAAGAGTCAAGTAACCTGGACCTTTGGGGGTTTATAGAGACTGAATGACCAATAAAAGAGTGAGCATGGGCTGAACCTAAGTCTTCCACACATTTGTAGCAGTTGTTTAGCTTGGTCTTAATGAGGATGCCCAAAACCTAGAGTGGGAGCTGTCCCTGAATCGGTTGCCTTATTGTGTATCCTATTCTGACTTCAGTGGGAGAGGAAGTTCCTAGCATTGCAGGGACTTGACATGTTAAGTGGAGAGTTGATACCCAGTGGTCCCACTTTTCAGAGAAGAAGGGGAGGGGGGAATGTTGGAAATATCTGGGTGAGGAGTTACTGAGAGTAGAGGGTGGGCTGATATTTTGATGTAAATTCAATCAAAAATAAATGAAGATAAAAGATGTTCATAGATAGTTCTTAGTCATCAGGGAAATGCAAATACAAACAACTCCAAGATTCTACCTTATTCATATCAGAATAGTTAAGATCAAAACCACAAATGACAGCACATACTGGCAAGGATTCAGAGCAAGGGGACCAATGCTGGTGGTCATGCTAACTTGTCCAACCACTCTGAAAAGCAATCTGGCAGTTTTTTTTTTAGAAAATTTAGAATATTTTTACCTGAAGATCTAGCTGTACTACTCCTGGGCATATACTCAAATGATATACCATTATACCTTGAGAACATGTGTTCCTCTATGTTCTTGCTATCTTAATTCATAAAGACTATAGTTTTGTTATCCTGTATTTTATGGTTAATATCTACTTATAAGTGAGTACATACCAGGCATATAATTTGTGGTCTGGTTTAGTACACTCAAAATGATGTTTTATAGTTCCTCTTATTTGACTTCAAAATCCATGATGTCCTTGTCTTTAATAGCTGAGTAGTATTCCAATGTGTAATTGTACCACATTTTCTGTATCTGTTCTCCATTTGAAGGACATCTGTATTATTTCCAGTTTCTAGTACTGTCTAAAACAAATACATTGTCAACAATAGAGGAGAGACTGAAGGAATGGCCAAGCAATAACTGGCCCAATTTGAGACCCATCCCATAGGAAGCAGCAATCCTGGACACTATTAATGATAGTCTGCTATATTTGCAAGGTGGTGCATCAATCAAAATGTAAAGTGATTAAATAAATTAACGGTAAAAAGAAAAGCCAATTGATTGTTTGTCTTTAAAGTGATATAACATAACTATAAAAGTAAAGCAGGGATTTTTTAAAATTATTTTTCTCCTTTGAGATTTTAAAATAATTAATTTCCCTTTCTCTCCACTCCTTCAGAGCTCTCCTTCATTTCCATGACCTCTTTTATTGTTATTACATGAATATATCTATATGTACTTGTATGTATTCTTAAATACATAAATGCAAACCTTCTCAGTATGTAGTTTTACACATGTTACGATTTTAGGGCTGAGCAGTTGGTATTGCAAATGCAATTGGAAATGTGCTCTTCATTGGAAAAGACTATTTCAACAACACTCCTCACTCCTTAGTTACCTGCAATTCTTTGTGTAAAGTTGAGGTCATGTGTGCTTTCCCTGTCCATTTTGGCATGTCTATTAGTGTTGGTGTTATTCCATGCATGTTTAGGCTTTCATGCTTGTGATACTTTCTGACATTCCTTTGAGACACAATTATACAGCAAATTACATTGGCTCTCATAATCATTTTGTTCCCTCTCCTACAAGGGTCTAACTTTTTGTGGGGATACAGTGAACTTTATTGATGATATTCAAGAGAGTAGGGTTCCCTAGTCACCTCCCATTATTGTGGAGGTCTGAGATAGGAACTGTGAGTGAGATGCTCAGTATTGGTTGCTTAGGTGAGATAGGGACTCCTCAGCTGCTGAGAAACTTTCTCTTGTTATCCTGTCCTTGCTGGGGTGACTTGTCCAGAAGTTCTTGTTCCCTGGAGGCCATGTAGAGCTTGGTTCATCACTCTGTTACTGTAGCCATATTTGTCATCATACCATGCTCTACTCCTTTCTACAAGCATACTATAGCATTAGTAATAGTGTCTGGCCTTGGAGCCTCCCCTGGAGATATGTCCATATTTGGGCCAGTAACTGGACCTCCATTCCCTCAACCTCTTCTCCATTTTTATCCCTTCAGTTCTTTTAGACAAGGACAATTCTGAGTGAGAGATTTTGACTGTGGAATGGCAACCCCATCCCTCCTCTTTCTACTGGAGGTGGAATTTAAATGCCCCTCTCCCCACTCTTGGGAAATTCATCTTAAGTCTTTCCCATTGAGCCTTGAGATTCTCTCACCTCCCTAGTCTCTGGTGCATTCTAGAAGGCCCCCACCTCCCACTTCCTGAAGTTACATATGTTAATTAATTCTGCTGGACTTTGGGGCTTCATTCCTGGTCCTAGTGGGATCAAAGTATCCCATGGGCCCTATGGTTTCTTGACATTTCTGAATTCTTTGGATTATACTCATTAATAAGGGGAAATCATCCACAAAAGCACAGAATATGCAGTCATATGTTTTTAAAGCCTGACTTTTTGAACAAATAAAAAATACTTGAGAGAGAGACCCAACCGCCTGGTCAGGTGGGCACTCCTGAGGCTGCAGAGCGGAAGAGACCACCAACACTGCCCACCTCTGCCCACATCCCTGGCCCAAGAGGAAACTGTATAAGGCCTCTGGGCTCCCGTGGGGGAGGGCCCAGGAGCGGCAGGACCCCTGCCAGAGACACCGACGGACCCTGAAGGAAACAGACCGGATAAGCAGTTCTCTGCACCCAAATCCCGTGGGAGGGAGAGCTAAACCTTCAGAGAGGCAGACAGGCCTGGGAAACCAGAAGAGACTGCTCCCTGCACACACATCTCGGACGCCAGAGGAAAAAGCCAAAGACCATCTGGAACCCTGGTGCACTGAAGCTCCCGGAAGGGGCGGCACAGGTCTTCCTGGTTGCTGCCGCTGCAGAGAGCCCCTGGGCAGCACCCCACGAGCGAACTTGAGCCTCGGGACCACAGGTAAGACCAAATTTTCTGCTGCAAGAAAGCTGCCTGGTGAGCTTGGGACACACGGAAGCAGAATTTCTCTAGAACCGGGCACGTTCTGTGTTTACCGGAAGTCCCACACCCGCGGATCCCGGCCCGCAGCAGCTCTCTGCTCCCAGACCCGGTGAGAGAGAGACCCAACCGCCTGGTCAGGTGGGCACTCCTGAGGCTGCAGAGCGGAAGAGACCACCAACACTGCCCACCTCTGCCCACATCCCTGGCCCAAGAGGAAACTGTATAAGGCCTCTGGGCTCCCGTGGGGGAGGGCCCAGGAGCGGCAGGACCCCTGCCAGAGACACCACCGGACCCTGAAGGAAACAGACCGGATAAACAGTTCTCTGCACCCAAATCCCGTGGGAGGGAGAGCTAAACCTTCAGAGAGGCAGACAGGCCTGGGTAACCAGAAGAGACTGCTCCCTGCACACACATCTCGGACGCCAGAGGAAAAAGCCAAAGACCATCTGGAACCCTGGTGCACTGAAGCTCCCGGAAGGGGCGGCACAGGTCTTCCTGGTTGCTGCCGCTGCAGAGAGCCCCTGGACAGCACCCCACGAGCAAACCTGAGCCTCGGGACCACAGGTAAGACCAAATTTTCTGCTGCAAGAAAGCTGCCTGGTGAACTCAAGACACAGGCCCACAGGAACAGCTGAAGACCTGTAGAGAGGAAAAACTACACGCCCGAAAGCAGAACACTCTGTCCCCATAACTGACTGAAAGAGAGGAAAACAGGTCTACAGCACTCCTGACACACAGGCTTATAGGACAGTCTAGCCACTGTCAGAAATAGCAGAACAAAGTAACACTAGAGATAATCTGAGGCGAGAGGCAAGCGCAGGAACCCAAGCAACAGAAACCAAGACTACATGCCATCATCGGAGCCCAATTCTCCCACCAAAACAAACATGGAATATCCAAACACACCAGAAAAGCAAGATCTAGTTTCAAAATCATATTTGATCATGATGCTGGAGGACTTCAGGAAAGACCTGAACACACTTAGGGAAGCACAGGAAAACATTAATAAACAAGTAAAAGCCTACAGAGAGGAATCGCAAAAATCCCTGAAAGAATTCCAGGAAAACACAATTAAACAGTTGAAGGAATTAAAAATGGAAATAGAAGCAATCAAGAAAGAACACATGGAAACAACCCTGGATATAGAAAACCAAAGGAAGAGACAAGGAGCTGTAGATACAAGCTTCACCAACAGAATACAAGAGATGGAAGAGAGAATCTCAGGAGCAGAAGATTCCATAGAAATCATTGACTCAACTGTCAAAGATAATGTAAAGCGGAAAAAGCTACTGGTCCAAAACATACAGGAAATCCAGGACTCAATGAGAAGATCAAACCTAAGGATAATAGGTATAGAAGAGAGTGAAGACTCCCAGCTCAAAGGACCAGTAAATATCTTCAACAAAATCATAGAAGAAAACTTCCCTAACCTAAAAAAAGAGATACCCATAGACATACAGGAAGCCTACAGAACTCCAAATAGATTGGACCAGAAAAGAAACACCTCCCGTCACATAATTGTCAAAACACAAAACGCACAAAATAAAGAAAGAATATTAAAAGCAGTAAGGGAAAAAGGTCAAGTAACATATAAAGGGAGACCTATCAGAATCACACCAGACTTCTCGCCAGAAACTATGAAGGCCAGAAGATCCTGGACTGATGTTATACAGACCCTAAGAGAACACAAATGCCAGCCCAGATTACTGTATCCAGCAAAACTCTCAATTAACATTGATGGAGAAACCAAGATATTCCATGACAAAACCAAATTTACACAATATCTTTCTACAAATCCAGCACTACAAAGGATAATAAATGGTAAAGCCCAACATAAGGAGCAAGCTATACCCTAGAAGAAGCAAGAAACTAATCGTCTTGGCAACAAAACAAAGAGAATGAAAGCACACAAACATAACCTCACATCAAATATGAATATAACGGGAAGCAATAATCACTATTCCTTAATATCTCTCAATATCAATGGCCTCAACTCCCCAATAAAAAGACATAGATTAACAAACTGGATACGCAACGAGGACCCTGCATTCTGCTGCCTACAGGAAACACACCTCAGAGACAAAGACAGACACTACCTCAGAGTGAAAGGCTGGAAAACAACTTTCCAAGCAAATGGTCAGAAGAAGCAAGCTGGAGTAGCCATTCTAATATCAAATAAAATCAATTTCCAACTAAAAGTCATCAAAAAAGATAAGGAAGGACACTTCATATTCATCAAAGGAAAAATCAACCAAGATGAACTCTCAATCCTAAATATCTATGCCCCAAATACAAGGGCACCTACATATGTAAAAGAAACCTTACTAAAGCTCAAAACACACATTGCACCTCACACAATAATAGTGGGAGATTTCAACACCCCACTCTCATCAATGGACAGATCATGGAAACAGAAATTAAACAGTGATGTAGACAGACTAAGAGAAGTCATGAGCCAAATGGACTTAACGGATATTTATAGAACATTCTATCCTAAAGCAAAAGGATATACCTTCTTCTCAGCTCCTCATGGTACTTTCTCCAAAATTGACCATATAATTGGTCAAAAAACGGGCCTCAACAGGTACAGAAAGATAGAAATAATCCCATGCGTGCTATCGGACCACCACGGCCTAAAACTGGTCTTCAATAACAATAAGGGAAGAATGCCCACATATACGTGGAAATTGAACAATGCTCTACTCAATGATAACCTGGTCAAGGAAGAAATAAAGAAAGAAATTAAAAACTTTTTAGAATTTAATGAAAATGAAGATACAACATACCCAAACTTATGGGACACAATGAAAGCTGTGCTAAGAGGAAAACTCATAGCGCTGAGTGCCTGCAGAAAGAAACAGGAAAGAGCATATGTCAGCAGCTTGACAGCACACCTAAAAGCTCTAGAACAAAAAGAAGCAAATACACCCAGGAGGAGTAGAAGGCAGGAAATAATCAAACTCAGAGCTGAAATCAACCAAGTAGAAACAAAAAGGACCATAGAAAGAATCAACAGAACCAAAAGTTGGTTCTTTGAGAAAATCAACAAGATAGATAAACCCTTAGCCAGACTAACGAGAGGACACAGAGAGTGTGTCCAAATTAACAAAATCAGAAATGAAAAGGGAGACATAACTACAGATTCGGAGGAAATTCAAAAAATCATCAGATCTTACTATAAAAACCTATATTCAACAAAATTTGAAAATCTTCAGGAAATGGACAATTTCCTAGACAGATACCAGGTATCGAAGTTAAATCAGGAACAGATAAACCAGTTAAACAACCCCATAACTCCTAAGGAAATAGAAGCAGTCATTAAAGGTCTCCCAACCAAAAAGAGTCCAGGTCCAGACGGGTTTAGTGCAGAATTCTATCAAACCTTCATAGAAGAACTCATACCAATATTATCCAAACTATTCCACAAAATTGAAACAGATGGAGCCCTACCGAATTCCTTCTATGAAGCCACAATTACTCTTATACCTAAACCACACAAAGACACAACAAAGAAAGAGAACTTCAGACCAATTTCCCTTATGAATATCGACGCAAAAATACTCAATAAAATTCTGGCAAACCGAATTCAAGAGCACATCAAAACAATCATCCACCATGATCAAGTAGGCTTCATCCCAGGCATGCAGGGATGGTTTAATATACGGAAAACCATCAACGTGATCCATTATATAAACAAACTGAAAGAACAGAACCACATGATCATTTCATTAGATGCTGAGAAAGCATTTGACAAAATTCAACACCCCTTCATGATAAAAGTCCTGGAAAGAATAGGAATTCAAGGCCCATACCTAAACATAGTAAAAGCCATATACAGCAAACCAGTTGCTAACATTAAACTAAATGGAGAGAAACTTGAAGCAATCCCACTAAAATCAGGGACTAGACAAGGCTGCCCACTCTCTCCCTACTTATTCAATATAGTTCTTGAAGTTCTAGCCAGAGCAATCACACAACAAAAGGAGATCAAAGGGATACAGATCGGAAAAGAAGAGGTCAAAATATCACTATTTGCAGATAACATGATAGTATATTTAAGTGATCCCAAAAGTTCCACCAGAGAACTACTAAAGCTGATGAACAACTTCAGCAAAGTGGCTGGGTATAAAATTAACTCAAATAAATCAGTTGCCTTCCTCTATACAAAAGAGAAACAAGCCGAGAAAGAAATTAGGGAAACGACACCCTTCATAATAGACCCAAATAATATAAAGTACCTCGGTGTGACTTTAACCAAGCAAATAAAAGATCTGTACAATAAGAACTTCAAGACACTGAGGAAAGAAATTGAAGAAGACCTCAGAAGATGGAAAGATCTCCCATGCTCATGGATTGGCAGGATTAATATGGTAAAAATGGCCATTTTACCAAAAGCAATCTACAGATTCAATGCAATCCCCATCAAAATACCAATCCAATTCTTCAAAGAGTTAGACAGAACAATTTGCAAATTCATCTGGAATAACAAAAAACCCAGGATAGCTAAAGCTATCCTCAACAATAAAAGGACTTCAGGGGGAATCACTATCCCTGAACTCAAGCAGTATTACAGAGCAATAGTGATAAAAACTGCATGGTATTGGTACAGAGACAGACAGATAGACCAATGGAATAGAATTGAAGACCCAGAAATGAACCCACACACCTATGGTCACTTGATTTTTGACAAAGGAGCCAAAACCATCCAATGGAAAAAAGATAGCATTTTCAGCAAATGGTGCTGGTTCAACTGGAGGGCAACATGTAGAAGAATGCAGATCGATCCATCCTTATCACCCTGTACAAAGCTTAAGTCCAAGTGGATCAAGGACCTCCACATCAAACCAGACACACTCAAACTAATAGAAGAAAAACTAGGGAAGCATCTGGAACACATGGGCACTGGAAAAAATTTCCTGAACAAAACACCAATGGCTTATGCTCTAAGATCAAGAATCGACAAATGGGATCTCATAAAACTGCAAAGCTTCTGTAAGGCAAAGGACACTGTGGTTAGGACAAAACGGCAACCAACAGATTGGGAAAAGATCTTTACCAATCCTACAACAGATAGAGGCCTTATTTCCAAAATATACAAAGAACTCAAGAAGTTAGACCGCAGGGAAACAAATAACCCTATTAAAAAATGGGGTTCAGAGCTAAACAAAGAATTCACAGCTGAGGAATGCCGAATGGCTGAGAAACACCTAAAGAAATGTTCAACATCTTTAGTCATAAGGGAAATGCAAATCAAAACAACCCTGAGATTTCACCTCACACCAGTGCGATTGGCTAAGATCAAAAACTCAGGTGACAGCAGATGCTGGCGAGGATGTGGAGAAAGAGGAACACTCCTCCATTGTTGGTGGGATTGCAGACTGGTAAAACCATTCTGGAAATCAGTCTGGAGGTTCCTCAGAAAATTGGACATTGAACTGCCTGAGGATCCAGCTATACCTCTCTTGGGCATATACCCAAAAGATGCCTCAACATATAAAAGAGACACGTGCTCCACTATGTTCATCGCAGCCTTATTTATAATAGCCAGAAACTGGAAAGAACCCAGATGTCCTTCAACAGAGGAATGGATACAGAAAATGTGGTACATCTACACAATGGAATATTACTCAGCTATCAAAAACAACGAGTTTATGAAATTCGTAGGCAAATGGTTGGAACTGGAAAATATCATCCTGAGTGAGCTAACCCAATCACAGAAAGACATACATGGTATGCACTCATTGATAAGTGGCTATTAGCCCAAATGCTTGAATTACCCTAGATCCCTAGAACAAACGAAACTCAAGACGGATGATCAAAATGTGAATGCTTCACTCCTTCTTTAAATGAGGAAAAAGAATACCCTTGGCAGGGAAGGGAGAGGCAAAGATTAAAACAGAGACTGAACGAACACCCATTCAGAGCCTGCCCCACATGTGGCCCATACATATACAGCCACCCAATTAGACAAGATGGATGAAGCAAAGAAGTGCAGACCGACAGGAGCCGGATGTAGATCGCTCCTGAGAGACACAGCCAGAATACAGCAAATATAGAGGCGAATGCCAGCAGCAAACCACTGAACTGAGAATAGGTCCCCTATTGAAGGAATCAGAGAAAGAACTGGAAGAGCTTGAAGGGGCTCGAGACCCCAAAAGTACAACAATGCCAAGCAACCAGAGCTTCCAGGGACTAAGCCACTACCTAAAGACTATACATGGACTGACCCTGGACTCTGACCCCATAGGTAGCAATGAATATCCTAGTAAGAGCACCAGTGGAAGGGGAAGCCCTGGGTCCTGCTAAGACTGAACCCCCAGTGAACTAGACTGTTGGGGGGAGGGCGGCAATGGGGGGAGGGTTGGGAGGGGAACACCCATAAGGAAGGGGAGGGGGGAGGGGGATGTTTGCCCGGAAACCGGGAAAGGGAATAACACTCGAAATGTATATAAGAAATACTCAAGTTAATAAAAAAAAAAAAACAAAAAAAAAAAAACAAAAAAAAACAAAAAAACAGAGGCAAATGGAAGTTCAAAAAAAAAATACTTGAGGTAATTTTAACTACATCTATCTATGGAAAGCTCTATATATGACAGGAAACAAAGGTACTACAGTAATATAATGTTTCATGACTTGATAAATGCAACAAACCATGGAGTCCAAACATATAAGTTCATGATGGTTAATTTTTGTCAGTTGTAAAATGGCAATTTAAGTAATTGTGGTGCGTGTGCAGTGTGTGCATGTGTGTGTGAGTGTGTTTGTGAGTGTGTGTGTGTGTGTGTGTAAGTGTGTGTGTGTGTGTGTGTGTAAGTGTGTGTGTGTGTGTGTGTGTGTGTGTTTAAGTGCAGTTATGGAATTCCACAGAAAGTAAATGGATATCAGAGGACAACTTGAAGAAGTCCACTCTCTCTTTCACCATATTTCACCATATTTCACCATATTTCACCATACTCAAGTGCTTTTCATCAACTTTGATGAGCCATCTCAGCAGCCCTGCTTCATATGACTTAGTTGTGATCATCAAAAATATTAGTGGACAATTTCATTGCATATACCGTATCTATTGCCATTGTCTCTTTCTGCATATTAAGAGTTTGGTAAAATCCACTGCTTCTTCCAGGTATGTAAACACTGTATATATATTTTCTTCCACATTCCTGGATTTGGTATCCATAAAATGAAGACACCGTCACATCATGGTCTTGAAAATAAAATGTGATCATCTAGTCAGTAGACTGGTATGAATTTTTGTCCTTCTGACATATGACAATGTAGGAAAATGGAAAATGTACATTCAGGGACAGAGAAAATAACCATGAATTCAGAACCCTGAAAGGTACTTGATAAACAGTTTTGTACTGAACATGCTGATATATCTGATGGTAATTTGGGGAGTTTCAAAGAGTGAGGCAGGAAGTGAAAAATAAAGCAAGGCATTATTTGTGTGACTCAATTTAATATAAAACAGCATTTTGGCAGTTTTTAGATGTTTGTAGGCATGGTGTGCTGGTTAGAAGCCCAAAGGTCTTTGAAATTTTGAATTCTCATTGTTAATAAAGAACATTAATGAAAATGATAATGTTGTAGTTTTCAGTAGAATGAGTTTTGGATTATTTTATAATTATGGGATTATGATGTTCTCTTAGGAAAATAACAATTTAGTAAGCCAGTAAAGCTTAATAGGTTTGTGGCTTGGCAGTTATAGCAAACAGCATTTCATTTTCTATGATGGTTACAGACAAAATTTTTTTCTGAAAAAGAGGCAAAGATAAAGAAAAAAATAATACAATACAGAAGTTAAAGAACCCAAAAAAGTCCTAGTATTCAGTGATATTCTGTCTTTATCCAACATGTAATCATGTCTGTAGCCCTCTTCACTAATTCATATTCATGGCAATAAATTGATGTCATCAGTGAGTACATTTGAGCTATGTTTACTTGTCAGATATAAGCATTTCTCAAGAGGACAGTGCAATTCTTTGTTATTTTGATTCAGTTTCTTATCAATTGATTTTCCCCCAGTGCTGAAGAACATTGACAACAGGAGGAAAGCAAAAGGGAGAGGAGAATGGAGATTGTATTGTTGTTTGGGAATTTTTTCTTACACTTAACATTTTCTATACCATCCTAGAGGTGGGCTGTTTTTTAATATCTTTTGCCTATGTGACCTGCTTTGGCTAACATACTGAGTAGTCTTAGTGGAAATTACGTTTCTCTTTTTGGGATGTGATGCTTCTACTATCACAACAAAATAAGTTTGAGTCAATGTATAAATTCAGCAAAGAGAAGAGATGCATTGAGGAGAATTTGTGCAATATAGCCCAACTGAGATTAGGCCATGGGCAGTTACCTACAAATGCATAAATAATTCAATATGTAGTATTTTTCATAAATAAAATTCTCTGTTTCTAATGCAACCAACAATAGAATAAGTAGGCTATACATTGAGAATTCGTAAAAGACATTCTAGTACTTTGTAATTTTTCAATTCCCCTACTCTTCATGCTAAGATTCAGGTTAATTCAATAAGGAAGTTCAGTAAGCACACACATGCCCCTGTTAAATATAGTCTATGCTTTTCAGAACCAAGTAAATGAGCATCCATTATTTGTCCATTGATAAACATCAAATTAAATTTTAATGCCTGTGAACTCTCCCTCCATTTTCACTGTTTTTAACTCTTATCCTTTATTAAAAATATTTTGCATGGGGAGGAGGAAAGGGTATGGGAGGGGGGGGAAGGAGATAACATTAGAAATGTAAATACATAAATTATCCAAGAAAAAAATTAAAAAATAACTTAAACAAAGAAAACAGGTAATTCTATTATTTGTCTTTGCTTCAGTTTTTGAGATACCATGATAATTTAAATAATCTTTTACTCAAGATTTTGCAACTCAAAGCTTCTTGAGTTTCAGGCTTCACATTTAGATATTTAATCCATTTGGAATTAGCTTTTGTGCAATGGAAGAGATGCAAACCTAATTTTATTATTTCGAATGTGGAATCCAGTTTTGCTTGCACTATTTATTGAAGATACGTCCTTTTCTCTAGAATATGTTTTTACAGCTTTGTGAGCATTAAAGAACTTAATTTATTTGTACTCATGTTTAGATTTTTGATTTTCCCATATGTCTAAATATCTGTTTTTATGCCGATACTAAATTGTACTTTTTTCTTTTACTGTGGCCCTGTAATGTGTCTAGAAAGTGAATTCCTCCAGCAAAGTTCTTTTTGCTCAGTATTGCTTTGGTTATCTAGAGGATTTTAAAGTTTTATATGGATTTTAGAACAAATTTTTCTATTTCTGTGAAGAATGAGATGGATATTATAGTTGGGATTGCACTAAATTTGCAAATGGCTTCTAGTAAAATTGTCATTTTTCACAACAATAACTACCAGTTTAAAAAACATGGGATATCCTTCTATTTATTAATGTGCTCTTCTCTTTCTTCAAAGGTTAATAGATTTTAATATAGAAGTACTATGCTTTCTTTGTGAGGTTATTCCAATGCACTTTCTTTGAGGATATTATGAATGTCCATGATGTCTTTCCTGTTATGTTTGCTGTTGATTTAAGAAAAGCTTTTGACATATGAAGATGAGTTTATATCTTGTCATACTACTGAATGTTCATTTCTAGGAATTTTTGTGTAGATTTTTTTGGGATACCTTATATGTTCTACCATGTCATTTGCAAATAATGGTAATTTTCTTTTTCCAATATGCATCTTTTTAATTTTCTTCTCTTGCCTTATAATTCAGCTAGTGCTTATAGTACAATAATGAAAAAGATGGGGGAGAAGGGAAAGTGCTGTCTCACTCTGTCTTTGGTGGGATTACTTTAAGAGTATTTACTCTTGGGAAACCAGAGGAGACTACTCTCTGCCAACATTTCTGACTCTAGAGGAAAAAGCCTAGCGCTATCTGGGCCCCCTGTACACAAGGTCCTGAGTGCAGGCAGGGCAGGCCCTTCTGGTTGCTGCCCTTATGGAGAACTGAAACCCAGATCTGAGATGCAAAACACACATGGTATGCACTCATTGATAAGTGGATTTTAGCCCAAGTGCTTGAATGACTCTAGATGCACAGAATGCATGAAACTCAAGAAGGATGACCAAAATTCGAATGCTTCACTCCTTCTTTAAAAGGGGAACAAGAATACACTTGGATGGAAATAGGGAGGCAAAGTTTAGAACAGAGGCAGAAGGAACACCCATTCAGAGCCTGCCCTACGTGTGGCCCATACATATACAGCCACCAAACTAGATAAGATGGATGAAGCAAAGAAGTGCAGGCCGACAGGAACCGGATGTAGATCTCTCCTGAGAGACACAGCCAGAATACAGCAAATATATAGGCGAATGCCATCATTAAAGCTCTGATCTGAGAATGGGACCCCCCATTGAAGGAATTAAAGAAAGGACTGAAAGAGCTCTTTTGGGTATATGCCCAAGAGAGGTATGGCTGGGTCCTCAGGTAGTTCAATGTCCAATTTTCTGAGGAACCTCCAGACTGATTTCCAGAATCCCACCAGCAATGGAGGAGTGTTCCTCTTTCTCCACATCCTCACCAGCATTTGCTGTCACCTGAGTTTTTGATCTTAGCCATTCTCACTGGTGTGAGGTCAAATGTCAGAGTTGTTTTGATTTGCATTTCCCTTATGACTAAAGATGTTGAACATTTCTTTAGGTGTTTCTCAGCCATTTGGCATCCTCAGCTGTGAATTCTTTTTTAGCTCTGAACCCCATTTTTAATAGTGTTATTTTTCTCCCTGCAGTCTAACTTCTTGAGTTCTTTGTGTATTTAGGATATGAACCTTCTATAAGTTGTAGGATTGATAAAGATCTTTTCCCAATCTGTTGGTTGCCGTTTGGTCCTAACCACAGTGTCCTTTGCCTTACAGAAGCTTTGCATTTTTTGAGATCCCATTTGTCGATTCTTGATCTTAGAGCATAAGCCATTGGTGTTTCGTTCAAGAAATTTTTTCCAGTGCCCATATGTTCGAGATGCTTCCCTAGTTTTTCTTCTATTAGTTTGAGTGTGTCTGGTTTGATGTGGAGGTCCTTGATCCACTTGGACCTAAGCTTTGTACAGGGTGATAAGCATGGATCGATCTGCATTCTTCTACATGTTGACCTCCAGTTGAACCAGCACCATTTGCTGAAAATGCTCCTTTTTCCAGTGGATGGTTTTGGCTCCTTTGTCCAAAATCAAGTGACCATAGTTGTATGGGTTCATTTCTGGGTCTTCAATTCTATTACACTGGTCTATCTGTCTGTCTCTGTAACAATACCACACAGTTTTTATCACTATTGCTGTGTAATACTGCTTGAGATGGGGGATAGTGATTACCCCGGAAGGCCTTTTATTGTTTAGGATAGTTTTAGCTATCCTGGATTTTTTGTTATTCCAGATGAATTTGCAAATTGTTCTGTCTCACTCTCTGAAGAATTGGATTGGTATTATGATGGGGATTGCATTGAATCTGTAGCTCACTTTTGGTAACATTGCCATTTTTACTATATTAATCCTGCCAATCCATGAGCATGGGAGATCTTTCCATCTTCTGAGATCTTCAATTTTTTTCTTCAGATTGACCCTAGAGATTTAGTATGGCTTAAGTGGAATGAAGACAGGTAGAAATAGGATCCTGAGAAGGTATTCAGAGTCACATTTTGTTGACTTTGTAGGGGTATGGTGAGGCAGCAATCAGGTATACTCACCAGATAAACCTAAAGAAGAACATCTAATCATTTTCAAAATTTTTCCAGTTGGAATGCAGCACTGGTTTAGCCTAAAAACATGCATATGACCCTAGGTTCCATATGAAGCATCAGTAATTAAAGAAAATGACAAATATTACTTTCTACATACTCTGATTGTATCAACTATCATATATGTGTGTGTATGTGTATGTAATGACTGAATATGGAATGGTGACTGAGGAGAATGCATGCAATACTGGTCTTGAGACAAGGAAGCAAAGGACATTTCATTGGACCAATTACTTACAATGCACCATGAATATTTAAGGAACTTTTAAAGAAGCAGTTAAAAATAGTTCAGTTACATAATTGCCAAATGGTATTTGTAGACTGAACACTAATGCTTTTTTTCAAGCAAATGAAACCATACCTAAAGAAATAAAATATAGATTAAAATAAAATATAATGGGTAAGGAGACTTAGAAAAATGAAATATATACAACAATCAAGTCAGTGTTTTGATGACTTATAATCATGTTACTCTGAATGTTAAGGCACAAAGATTTTGAGATCAAAATCAGCATCACTATATACTGAAAACCTTCCTCAATTAAGTATATAACAAAGGAAGAAAGGCAGGCAGAAAGGAAGGAAGAGGAAGGTTTAGTAATGTTGTATTGTTTCTCCATGACTTGTAAACACAAGGTGTATTTTTTTCTCACCTAACTTTTAAAGGATATTCATATAGTAAACACTCTTAGAAGATTAGATATATTTTATTTCTGAAGTAAGAGATACACACAAAATAACAAGAGTAACAACAGCAATTAATAATAATGAAATTGCAGATTAGAAAGAAAATAATATATTGAAGGGTATAAATAAAAGGAAAATGATTTAATTATATTATAATCTCAAAAATATAATATTATTAAAGGTAAGCTTACTGATAAAAGGTTTTGCTTTTCCTCAGGTCTAGGTTTCTTTGTTATTAGACACTCCACTGTGAGTTTAGCTTTCCTTCTTTAAATCACCCTATGAGAAGCCAGTTTCATGGAACAGAGAATGATAGTCTTTTTTTTATAATTGCCACTAATAATGAACTTTTTTGATTTAGACCTAAGAGTTTTGCATTTTATGCCAGCATCCATAAAACTAGGTCAACATGAATTGTTAAAGTAAGATACAATTCCCATTTCCATTTTTTGCATCAAGAATTTGAAGGTAATATTTTGTTATTAAAGACACCATACATTTTAGATGCAGGACTTTGAGAAATTGATGGAGAACTTACTTGGATACCTCTTCTATAAAGAATAACTCTCATAGTACATCAATTTTATATGTAAGCTACAAAGGGAGAAAAGTAATCAACCGTCATACCCAGATTTGATGATGATGAGGCACAACAATGATCAGTATAGTAAAAATTGCCAAGGGTGCAATAGTGCACTTCCATCTTCAGGAAAACCAACAGAGAATCAGCTGGAGTTAAATCCTTCTTAATGGGACGGAATTCATACCTTGTTTTGCAAAACTAGTGAAGTATCTGTGGCTGGATGTTTCATATACCCTAAAAGAGAAAGTCTGCTCTTGCTGTTTTCCTAAGCCTGCATAATTTCTAATTGTATTCTAAATATTTATACTCATATTGTTATACTAACATATAAGTGCAAGCCAGAGACCAACATGTGGAAAGTTAGATAGTATTGTCTACATAGTCTCATACTTTTAATAAAATTTATACCGTGGCAAGAAACCAGAGAGTTGAAATGAAATGCAAAGTGGTTTCTATAATATTAAAGATAGAAAACCAATAGAGAATTGAAGTAAGAATAATAAATGGAATGAATAGCATGACTTGTATATGCCTGTGTTGTCAGCACTCACATCAAGAACAAACAGCTGGAAATTTAGAAATCTTCGACAAGTACTTTTCTCCCACTTTGGGATAACTAATATCAAGACATCTAATAGTACATCAGTTCAAGTGAGCTTTAATATAAACAGCATCATATACAAAGGACTCTGAGTCAACCTTTTTTTTCCTTGACATTTATTTCATAAGGCTGATACAACCTGACTTTTGTAAAAGGTCATTAACTCAGTTGGTTTTCCATTACTCTATTGAATGAACATTATGGGAAGTATTTATTCGATCTACCTTTGAGTACTCAATTTTCAGCCAATTTTGGATAATATTGCTGTGCTCATTTTAGAAGAAATTGCTTAATGATGATAATTCTATTTGCTTTAGTTAAGACCATAGACTTCGAAGGTCACAGAAACAGGAAATATACAGTCCAATAGTTTTCCCAAAGTAACCAGCATATATTTAATTTCCCACTAGAAGTCAGTGGCAGGTTTTATTTTTCTACATACATATGAACACTTGATATTGTTGCCCTTCCATTTTTATTTCTGTCATTTTTATACCTTTATGAAATAATCATAAACTTATAAATACAATTGCATATTTCTGTGAAATTAACTGTGTAGGGAAATCTGGAACTCAGTGAACACTCATTATGGACTGGTAATCATCTTTGTGAATAAATATCAAATATGAATAAAAGAAAGTTGTTATTACTGGAAGAAATTAAAATATAAGATTCCCAGCAACCTTCTCTGAAAGAAATAATAAATAAATAGCTTTAGTGAGAAGGTACAGGCAGCCTATGTGGGAGAATGACAATACGGATTGAGAAACGTCATCTGCAAAACCGTGAAAGCACAAGAAAATCTCAAAAATTCAAAGAATGGCATTGGTATGCGGTTGAATATATTTGTCCTTTCACATAACTATGAAATTAAGCATTATGAAATGTACATAAAATGCCTTCCTTCATAAGTGAATGTAGAAGATTTGTGTCTCATAAAATAGGTGATATAAATCATTTAAGCTCCTTAAATCTTGGGCAATCTTTAGAACAACAGAAGAATACAGTATTATTGTATTAAAATTACTTCCTTTCTTTGTTAATTTCACAAAATACTCAATACATTGATGCTACTCTGTACACATCAGGGAGTTAACTGAGGTGAGTAACCTTAAACACAAAATAAAGATTTTACTCCCAACAAGATTTTCAAGTCTCTCAGAAAAATGTTTAAAGGGCAAAAGAGATAGATACCCATTAACCTACTCATTTTTAATATAATGATTAAAATAGTGAAACTTTCTGGACGAATAATCCCATCTCTAAAATTCAGGCTCCCTCTATGAGGTTGAAAGAAAAAAATGACAGTGATCATATTCCTCAAATATTTAAACAACGGAGTTTACCATATTATGCTCCCAGGACACTTTAGGTCTGATTAGACATAATTTCAAGTATTAACTCACGATTTCAACTTGATTAACTCTAGCTAAACAAGGTTTCCACAAGTGCTGTAACCATGTATATCATTCTGGAAAACAGAATAAAGCTATTCACAATTTCATTAAAAAAGAGCAGTCTCCATTAAATTAACAGAAACTATTGAGATCTTTAAAATTAATAGACACAGAATATCTTTCAAAAACAATAAATTGAATTGACACTCCATGTACCACTTAGAAAAAATTTCAAAACTGTAGACTACTTTAAAAAATAACCTGAATATACTCTTCTGTAAACCTAACTGGCAAAAGTCATGAATTTAGGTTTGTTTTCCTTTTTTTTTTTTTCAACTCTGCTAACTCCTTGGGCTCAAACATACCTATTGCAGATAAAACTTGTAAAACCATAACATTCAATGATTTTTATTTGGTTAGAAACCATCAATAGAGAAAAAGCTTTTATATAGCAATGTCAACTTCAAGATGTTGAAGATCCATGTTGATTAGAACTGGGAAAAGAATAGCTGAATGTAAATAGCAACCAGGACTAATTTTCAGAAAAAGTAATGGAGATGTTGTTTTGGTTTTTCTGTTCTTTTCTTTGTGTTTTGTTAGTGTACTTAGCTCATATTTATGTCCCTTATTCTATGCACATTGATTAGTTGGGGATTTCTGTGATACTTGTAATCTACTGCAAAAATTAGCTTCCATAATAACAGTTAAGCTGATTTGAAATTTTTATGATTTTATTTTTCTTATCAGCTGAATATTTCATTGTGTAATAAAAATGAGCTTTTTTTAAAAAATGAGCTTTTTGATTCATATATGTATCAGTGATTAGATCTGTGCCATCAGGAATTGAGAAATGATGTGTACAAAAATTATTCTATTCACCTGAGGTTATCAGTGAAGAGTGCTTAATTGTTTGTGGATTGCAAAGTAGAAGCTGCATTCCCAAAGAAGGAACAGATTTTTTTTCTCTTTGTTTTTTTTCCTTCATTTTTTTTACAGTCCAGTTATTACCCCCCTCCTAGTCCACCATCCCATATTTCCATATCCCATTCCTCCTCTCCCCTGATTCCAAGAAGATATCCCTAACCCATCCCACCACAATCTATTCCCACCAGGCCTCCACACTCCCTGGGTCCTCACGTCTCTTAAGGGTTAGACACATCTTATTTCACTGAATCCAGACCAGGCAGTCCTCTGCTGTATATGTGTCTGGGGCCTCATAAGAGCTAGTATATGCTGGCTGGTCTGTTGCTCAGTGTTTGAAAGCACTAAGGATTCTGAATTATTTGAGATTGCCACCTTCTTATAGGGTCTCCCTTCTCTGTCTTACTCTAGGGTCCCCAACTTCAGTCCATTGATTGGGTGTAAGTATCTGCATCTGTCTCAGTCAGCAGCATGTTGGGCCTCTCAGAGGAGAGTCATGCTAGGCTCCTGATTGTAAGCATAGCATAAGGCCTTAGAGCCTCCCCTTGAAATGGATACCAATTTAGGCTTCTCACTGGACCTCCTTTCCCTCAGTCTTTTCTCTGATTTGGTCCCTGCAGTTCAGTTCTTTTAAACTGTAGCAATTATGGGGCAGAGTTTTTGTGTGTGGATGGCAACTCCATCCAACCATTCGATGTTCTATCATTCTATTGGAGGTAGACTTTACAAGTCTCTCTCCGCACACTTGGGCATTTCATCTTAGATCTGTCCCTTTGAGTTCTGAGAGTTTTTCACCTCCTAAGACTCTGGTACATTCTAGAGCATCCCCCACCCCACCCCAGGTTGCAAATTTCTATTCTTCTGCTGGCTTTCAGGGCTTCATTCCTGTTTGCCTCCTCCCCCAATTCCTGATTATGTTCTCCTTTCCCCTCACCACTCCCTCTCAAGTGCAGGTCCCTCCTTCCCTCTGCCTCTGGTGACTGCTTTCTTCTCCCTCCCAAGTGGTATTGAAGTATCCTCACTTGGGCCTTATGGCATGTTAATCTTCTTGAATTCTGTGTATCCTAGGTATTCAGTAAATTTTTGCCTAATATCCACCTATTAGTAAGTACATATCATGAATATTCTTTTGGTCTGAGTTACCTCACTCAGGATGATATTTTCTAGTTCCATCCATTTGCCTACAAACTTCATGATGTCCTTATTCTTAATAAATGAACAATATCCCATTGTGTAAATGAACCACATTTTCTACATCTATACTTATGTTGTGGGGCATCTGGGTTGTTTCCAGCTTCTGGCTATCACAGATAAGGCCATTATGAACATAGTGGAGCATATGTCCCTGTAGTATTGCGGGGCATCTTTTGGGTATATGTAGGGTATATATAAGACCCAAAGAGTGATACTTCTGGGTTTACAGGTGAGGAAGCTTATTTGTTAGAGAGTGATTTTTAATTCTCCCCCACCCACTACTGTCTGTTACATAGTCATATGCAAAGAAGAAGCAAGAGGAAATAAGATATGCTTGTGGCAAACATCATACTTGATTCTGAGGAACTCAACAATTCTAATCAGGAGGAAATAGTCTAAGAATGACATCACCACCTTTACCTTCTATATTTGTTCTCTCCTATCTATTGTTAGGGGGTCAAAAGAATAGAAAAAAGTGTGGAGAAGGATGGAAGAAAAAACAGCTCACAAAGTAGCCAAAGTATAGCTACATCCTCCCAGTTTCTTCCTCCCTTGTCTCCCATCCAGATCTACCACATTCATCTCTCATTAGAAAACAAGCAGGCTTCTTAGGCATGATAAGAAAATAATATAAAACAAATTCAAACATATCAGAATAGGGTAACAGAAACATATAGAAGAAAAGGAGTCCGAGAAAAGGCACAAAACTGATATAGATCCTAAAAAACCCTGACACAGTGTTATGAGACAAGGAATCTCCAAAGATGCCACTGAATTCATTATGTCTTGGCCTTTTCCTGAAGGACATAAAGCATACCCTTAAAATTAGTTTGTTTTCCCAATGTGACTCCCTTGGAGAAAACTAGATTTACATTTGCAAGTGATTATCAATTGGAGATTGGTTTTGGATTATGCATGGAGCCATGTATCTACTTCTTTCTCTCTAAGACCCACCTGGTGAAGACCTGTGTAGGCTCTGTGAATGCTGCTTCAATCTCAGAGTTCACATTAACTTTGATAATGTTAATTTAAACAAGCTTGTTAGTTGATGACCTCCATCCTCTCTGGCTCTCCCAGTCTTCCTACATCCTCATCAAAAGGATTCCTGAGCCTAATGGAGCCATCTCATTTGGGGCTAAGTTTTCCAAGATCCACTTGGGTCTTCTTTCTTAGAAGTCTTATTCTGCTCCTTTTGCTTATTCATAACATTATTTTCTACTCAAGCTTATTATTTAACATTAAATAACACATAATAATTGGGTATTTCATATATCAATCATGGAGTTTTATGATACCCTGATAAGTTTTGTCTCACTGTCAAAATTCACTCTAAAGAAATAGAGTTTAAATTGATGACTATAAACTTTTCTATGAAATGACTGCATAGTAAAATAAGAACTCAAATTTAATATTTAAGTGTTTATATCCTGTGATATGTTCTATTTGAAATTTTGGCATGCTTATAATTCTCTATAACTTGAACTTTATTCAAGTCACTTTGATGAAATTTCTCAATTTCAGTATGAATTTTATTTTTCTATATACTTTAATCATCAACTATCACAATGAGATAGGACTCTTAATATTTCATAACTTTACATGTAAGTTAAATATTTTTATTTTATTTCAGTATTAAAATATGAGCTTTCTTTGAATAAAGAAATGGTTAGACCTAGATCATCCATAAATAGCAGACAATTATTACTCTATACTATAAAATGCATTGATTCCATTTTTACACAATGCATTTATTGTGATAAAAAGCACAAATGAACTGCCTTAAATGAGAACTTATCTAAGAAATATCTGTTTACAAAATAGTGTGAGCAAAATATCACAAAGTATATGCCCACATTAAGCAGTCTCCAATAAATATTTAACATTTATTTGCTTTGCCTTCTCAGAAGAATGCCAAGCATAAAAGTATATGAATAAATGCTGTACACATTTACAATAATGCAAATCTTAAATAAGTCAAAATTAAGTTTTTCATATATTCAGAAGAATCTAGGAAGATAAACTTCATTATGGTCTATCATTACAAAGATAGCTGATATGGAAACAATGGGTAGTTTTCATTAAAGATATATTAGTATCAAATACATAATATATTAGTATCAAGAGTGTCAGTTAACTCATATTTAGAATGAATTCATGTTTAACTATACAACTATATAACCAGGAAATTATCTATTTACACATAGTGATCTAGAGAGAGCTGTTTCTTAAAAGACACATTTTTAGAAAAGGTTGAATGTTATTGCCCAGTCAATGAAAATGTGTTCGGAATATAAATTTTAAAAAAGTAATTGGAAAACAGCATAAAGCAAATTTTAGGAGACACACACACACACAAAAATTCGACTATGAAAACATTTAAATTAATACAATGAGAAATAATTAAACATTTTTTCCAATAAAGCATGATTCACTCAAGTGAAAAAAATGAAAATTTGTTGCCAAGTGAATCCAGAAAAAAAATACAATTGACACATAAAATTGAAAAAGAAAAAGAAAAGCATGTGATCTCTGACACAATTACTAAGGCTAATAATAATAAATTACCATGAGCTCTGTTACTCATCATTGCATTTATCAGTAAACTCAGCACTCAGGACAATTAGGCAGGAGCATTATAAGCTTCAGGTCAGCCTGGTGTATAAGATGATTTCAAGGCTGGTCAGCATATACGGTAAAGTGATATCCTACCTCAAAAGAAATCAAAGCAAAACAAAAATTACCACAAGGTGGATGGCTTAAAACATTTTTACTTCACATATCTCTGAAGGCATGTCTGTGCTCATTTTAACAAATATCAGGGTTGGGGAATTTTGAGGTTTTGTTTTGTTGTTGTCGTGGGGGTTGGTGGTGGTGGCTATGGTTTTAATTGTGGTTGTTGTTTAACATTGGACCTCACTATGTAGTACTGATTGGCCTGAAACTCACTATGTAGACCACCCTGTTCAGACATACAAAGTGATCTAACAGTTTCTGCCTCCCAAATGTTTGAATTAAAGGTGTGTGCTACATATGACACTCAAGAAAGATTTCTTCTCTTCTAGCATCTGAAGATTGCAGGCCTTCTCATGCCTTCATTTCCAAAGTTTTCTCTTTTCCTTTTTACATTCCTTCTAGCTTTTTTCTGTGGCTATATTCTAAGGATACCAGGATAATTCATGGTGATCCAA
Source organism: Rattus norvegicus (assembly GCF_021556685.1). Taxonomy (NCBI): domain Eukaryota; kingdom Metazoa; phylum Chordata; class Mammalia; order Rodentia; family Muridae; genus Rattus; species Rattus norvegicus. Next base: position 61,932,115 of record NC_141554.1, read on the forward strand.
GCTGAACAATTATAATTTAATTAGAAATTAAGAGGCTTTTTACAAAAAGTTCATAGTTATACTATCAGGATTTTACAACATGAATATTCCAACCATATAAACCACTATAAAAATAAAATACAATAAGGACTACCAAGTTATTTTAAATAGATGGTATAAACACAAAATCATAGAAAAATAAACAGTGGAGGGGTAACTATGAATGTCCAATGACTGAGAAATTTCCATAACTCTAAATACATATTCCTGGACACATGGGTATAATACAAGTGAACAAGCAAAACAGAAATTTGCCAACAGTAAAGAATGTTGAGCAACAAAATAGAAAACACATAAGTAAATCTTGTTGATGATTCATGATATGGAATAAATAACTAAAACAACTAGTCGATAAAATGAAGATGAAAATTAAAACCTGTATGAATATTTTTCATAATTAATCTTAAACAATGAGAAAATTCCCTAGAGTAATTTTCTCTTTGAAAGTCTAAAAAGAAAGTATCTTGGGTATCTTTACCAAATTTACTTAAATTTGCTGTCCAATATTCACTGCACCTTGATGGTATCTTTCTTATGTATAAACAGTTACAAATCTTTTATAGATATGTTTTAGACAAAAAAAATTAAACTAATCTTGGGCCTTCAGGAGAGTTGCAATTGTTGACTATTTTGAAACTAAGCTGTTTTGAAGACTGGCAGTGAGTGATATAATGTATCTGAAATGCAACTTTAACTGAAAATGGAAATGGAAAGGGAGAATCCTAGGGGTTAATGAGAGCTGGCTAAGGAGCAGATCAGAATGATAGGGTGTAGTGAGAACTAAACATAGGAATTATGAGATGGATTAGTTAATTAAATATTATAAGCACATATGCTACATAAGGACAGATAAAAACTGAGATTTTAATATTAGAAATTTGTGAGTAATGAAGATGCTCATCATTTACTAAAATAGCATTTAGAATAAAAAATAACTTGAAAGTTACTTGAGAGAATGAGGTTAATTAACTGAAAGCCTGAAATTGTAAATGGATAAACACTTAAAACATTTGTGATGATACCTGGATCAGGTTTGGGGAGGAACTGTGAGATGAGTATTTATCTTTTTTTAAAAATTATGTCGTATTTATTTGTTTGTTGATCTATCTATCTACATAACAATTCATATTAATTTTTGAGAAAAGGATTCTTTGTATACTCCAGGTTGTCCTGAAACTTACTCTGTAGAGCAGGCTGACATCAAACTTAAGAGATCTATATACCTCTTCCTCCAGAGTTCTAGAATTAAAGCTGTGTACCACTGGTGTCCTGTATCATTTCTTTAAATTTTGATATTGTAATATAATTATAACATTTTCCCTCCTTTTTCTCCTTAACTCTCCCATATCCCCTCTATACTCTTCTTTAGATTCATACCCCTTTTTAGTAATTGTTATTTTATGTATAAAAATATGTGTTTGTGTGTGTATGTGTGTATGTATTTCTAAATGTAGCCTATTATGTTCATATAATATTACTTGTATTAATGTTTTCTTGAGGTTTCCTGGGATAATAATAAATGGTACCACATTATGTATTGTTGGAGGTCTATCGTGAATCTAGTTCAGAATACACTTGCTTTTTGTGACCTTGATAAAGGATCATAAGTCATTATACCATGAGAAGATGTGTTACAATAGCTGAGTTTTTAAAGGAGCTCAAGAAGATAGAAAGTAGGAAAGCAGAATGTTAATTTGGTAGATGGAATGGAATGATGGTGTATTTGTGCAATTCCAATATCAAAGAGAGTAGGCTTTAGATAGGTGTAGAGAAAGCACAAAGGAAAAATTGCCCCAGAAAAATGCACCAAAAACACATATGTTTTAAGGCAGATAGATAACAATAGTAGTTTATGCTTCTGGCTCTGACTAAGAATTAGTCATGTTTTAGTTGTTTGAATGAAAAAAAAATGTCTGCTATTTTCACATGCACTGAAACATTTTGTCCCAAATTGGTGGCTTTGGGGGGATGGGGTTTTGTGGAAGTTTTAGGAGGTGGAATCTTGTAGGACGCAATATACAACTATGGCTGAAAATATGTATTGTACCCTCATACTATTCCTATGCGATCTCTCTCTCTCTCTCTCTCTCTCTCTCTCTTTCTCTCTCTCTCTGCTTCCTGTATGTGGATGAAAATTTTATTATTCAACTTCCTGATTCTGCTGCCATATTTTCCTTACTATTGTCATAATTTCCTTAACACAGTGGACTGTATAGTCTCTAGAAACAAAGGCCAAAGGCAAAAATTATATATATATATATATATATATATATATATATATATATATATATATATATATATCATCACCATGCCTATATGTATGTATATTTGATAGAGACGTTACTATAACATAAAATAGCTAGTACAGAAATTGGTGCCAGAAAAAGTGAAAAAGTGAGGTTTTGTTCTGATAAATCTGAGCATGTGTCTTTTGTGCCTTTGGATAATTTTTTAGGTGAGGCTGGAACATTGGTCTTGAATGGCAGAAGTAGAGCTTAAGTGGCTATGATTCTACTTGGAACTTAGGTATAAGAAGCACAACTGAAGGGGCAAAGCCCCAAAGGCTTTTAAAATTAAAACATGAGATTTAGACCATGGAGCTGAAGAATTTGATATCTGCCTTGTGTTCTTTCCTGTTTTAAGTTCAGTATTTCCTCATTTTACCTATATGCTTTACTTTTGGAATGTTAATGTGCATTCTGTGCAGTTACAGGTTAGAAAGAATGATATTTTCTTTTTGGATTTGTAGATGACTATATTTAAAATGCTTCCAAGAGTCTCAGATGACAATTTGAACTTAAAGATTTTTGAAATGTGTTGATATCTTTAAAGATTGTAGAACTTTTAAAGTTGCATTGATATGACACAGCCATGAGCCTGTGGATGTTCAGGTATAGGATTTGGTAGTTTGAGTGACATGATCTTTATAGGATAATGTATTTGAACTGTCAGTTATGGTTCTGATTTAGATGGTTATGGAATAGTTAAGAGGTAGAGTCTTGCTTTGGGAAATATATTATTAAGGGTAAGTTTTGGTTTATTCTCTCTCTCTCTCTCTCTCTCTCTCTCTCTCTCTCCCTCTCTGTCTGTCTGTCTTTTCTTTTCTCCCATGGATACAGATGAAGCATGATCAGAGAGCTTCTTGCTCCTACTGAAATGATTGTTCTAACTGTTGCCATGCCTTCTCTGCCATGATGTGTTCTACACCTCTGAACTGTCAAGCAAAATAAACCATTTCTTCCTTTAAGTTTCTCTTTGTTGGGATATTTCATCATCGTAGCAGAAATGTAATGTATTTGAGATGTTATGGTTGTTTAATATAATTTCTAAGTGTTGCTTTTACAATCAATTGTAGAAGAAAATAATGCAGCTGCTAAGCCATGGAATCTTCACAAGATATGAGTTTTTGGAAGATGTCTCCAAATTTTAGCACTATTTTGAATGATTTAGTATTTGGCAACTAGATGTTTTCTATATTAAATCTGTTGTGAGTATATCATCACCATATTTAGGATAAATTGACATTCATTGCCTTGAGATCAGGCTGTTATATTAAGGTACATTTTAAAGTAGAAATCATTTCAATTCTTTTCCAAAGGCATGGCTCAATGAAAGTCACCAAATATGCACCACATGAAAATTGTGATTGTTGCTATAATTTCTTTCCCTGAGGGAGATAAAATGTCTATCAATCCTTCTAAGGTGGAAATGAGAAACCAAAGTATGATTATACCAAAGTTCACTCTGGGTAATTCCAATTTGTTTCCTAGGCATACTTAGATGGTAATGGGCATAGGTGTCCTTAAAGGAGCCACACTTGAAATTCTACAGCCAGCATGGATAATGACTCCCTATATCCACAAGTGGGAAGTTCTATCCATAATGTATCACAGCCTATAAATTGTAGCTCCTTGCTCAGGCTTTGTGCAAATAAGGGAGAATTGCCTAGACATTCTTTGCAAAAACAGGTATATACTTGTGTAAGGGTATGATGAATCTAATTGATAGAAATCCTATATCATATTTTATGAGGAAATATCAAAAGTCAACAGTCCCAAGTGTGATAAATTTTTTGTCCATAGGTAAATCAGGACTATAAGGATGGTGACAATTTGACTCAGGTAATAGTTCTGTATAACAGAGGCCCAAAGTATTATATATAATCTCACCTGCATTTGTCTTGACAAAACCTCTTTCTGCATTGTAATTGGTATACCAGTTTAAGATAACATGTTTTCTTTATTATTCTAGGAGTATTTGGTAGAGAAATAGATAAAAATAAAATCCTACTTTGCACAACAATGGAGATTCACTTGCTAATTGTGTGTCTCATGATCATGGTAAGATGGCTTTTGATTATTTAAAATTATCAATCTTATTTTTGCATGATATGTGCAAAGGCTTTATTTGTCAGATCTATACATTAATGGATCAAGTACTTCCTGGTAATAAATCAGAAAAAATACTTAGCAACTTCTCCCAATAAATTATATGGAATTCTTCCATATTTTCGCATAATCTTACGTAAACTATACAATATATAGACTGAATAGTGTGGAAGGAGTCCACATATTTGGCCATAAAGAGCCAGCTGAGATGCTTTAGTGTCTAAAAAATGTCCCATCCCTGGTGTCAGAGCAGTTGTAGCATGCTAAGAGGAGAGAAAATATAAGAGCATCAGTGAAACTGGGTTATTGGAGAAAGAAACATACAGCTAAACATGATACAATAGAGAAATAGAGACAGCATTTTCCTATTTCAGGGTGACAATTGCAAATAATCGTGAAGGCCGTGGAGCAGATAACTGAAAAAAGATGACAAAATGTACCTTAATGTTAGAGCAAGTTGACTTTGGGGAAAAGGGGGGATAAGCAAACAGTCATGTTCATTGCAATGAAATTTTCTTAAGTACTTACTTAAACAGGCAGATTTTATGGATTTTAGAAAGGAGTGTTTCTTAGAGAGTCAATCTTCAAGTAGACAAAGGCCTAGAATCAGAAAGAAACCAAGCACTCCACAGCCTTTATTACGAAATTATTTTTTAGAGGAAATAAAAGAAAGAAAATAATAGAAAAATAACCTGATTTTTTTTTTTTTTTTTGTGGTTGATGCTCCAAGCTTTTCTTTTTTTTTTTTTTTTTTTTTTTTATTAACTTGAGTATTTCTTATATACATTTCGAGTGTTATTCCCTTTCCCGGTTTCCCGGCAAACATCCCCCTCTCCCCTCCTCTTCCTTATGGGTGTTCCCCTCCCAACCCTCCCCCCATTGCCGCCCTCCCCCCCACAGTCTAGTTCACTGGGAGTTCAGTCTTAGCAGGACCCAGGGCTTCCCCTTCCACTGGTGCTCTTACTAGGATATTCATTGCTACCTATGAGGTCAGAGTCCAGGGTCAGTCCATGTATAGTCTTTAGGTAGTGGCTTAGTCCCTGGAAGCTCTGGTTGCTTAGCATTGTTGTACATATGGGGTCTCGAGCCCCTTCAAGCTCTTCCAGTTCTTTCTCTGATTCCTTCAACGGGGGTCCTATTCTCAGTTCAGTGGTTTGCTGCTGGCATTCGCCTCTGTATTTGCTGTATTCTGGCTGTGTCTCTCAGGAGAGAACTATATCCGGCTCCTGTCGGTCTGCACTTCTTTGCTTCATCCATCTTGTCCAATTGGGTGGCTGTATATGTATGGGCCACCTGTGGGGCAGGCTCTGAATGGGTGTTCTTTCAGTCTCTGTTTTAATCTTTGCCTCTCCCTTCCCAGCCAAGGGTATTCTTTTTCCTCATTTAAAGAAGGAGTGAAGCATTCACATTTTGATCATCCGTCTTGAGTTTCGTTTGTTCTAGGGATCTAGGGTAATTCAAGCATTTGGGCTAATAGCCACTTATCAATGAGTGCATACCATGTATGTCTTTCTGTGATTGGGTTAGCTCACTCAGGATGATATTTTCCAGTTCCAACCATTTGCCTACGAATTTCATAAACTCGTTGTTTTTGATAGCTGAGTAATATTCCATTGTGTAGATGTACCACATTTTCTGTATCCATTCCTCTGGTGAAGGGCATCTGGGTTCTTTCCAGTTTCTGGCTATTATAAATAAGGCTGCGATGAAGATAGTGGAGCACGTGTCTCTTTTATATGTTGAGGCATCTTTTGGGTATATGCCCAAGAGAGGTATAGCTGGATCCTCAGGCAGTTCAATGTCCAATTTTCTGAGGAACCTCCAGACTGATTTCCAGAATGTTTTTACCAGTCTGCAATCCCACCAAAAATGGAGGAGTGTTCCTCTTTCTCCACATCCTCGCCAGCATCTGCTGTCACCTGAGTTTTTGATCTTAGCCATTCTCACTGGTGTGAGGTGAAATCTCAGGGTTGTTTTGATTTGCATTTCCCTTATGACTAAAGATGTTGAACATTTCTTTAGGTGTTTCTCAGCCATTCGGCATTCCTCAGCTGTGAATTCTTTGTTTAGCTCTGAACCCCATTTTTAATAGGGTTATTTGTTTCCCTGCGGTCTAACTTCTTGAGTTCTTTGTATATTTTGGATATAAGGCCTCTATCTGTTGTAGGATTGGTAAAGGTCTTTTCCCAATCTGTTGTTTGCCGTTTTGTCCTAACCACAGTGTCCTTTGCCTTACAGAAGCTTTGCAGTTTTATGAGATCCCATTTGTCGATTCTTGATCTTAGAGCATGAGCCATTGGTGTTTTGTTCAGGAAATTTTTTCCAGTGCCCATGTGATCCAGATGCTTCCCTAGTTTTTCTTCTATTAGTTTGAGTGTGTCTGGTTTGATGTGGAGGTCCTTGATCCACTTGGACTTAAGCTTTGTACAGGGTGATAAGCATGGATCGATCTGCATTCTTCTACATGTTGACCTCCAGTTGAACCAGCACCATTTGCTGAAAATGCTATCTTTTTTCCATTGGATGGTTTTGGCTCCTTTGTCAAAAATCAAGTGACCATAGGTGTGTGGGTTCATTTCTGGGTCTTCAATTCTATTCCATTGGTCTATCTGTCTGTCTCTGTACCAATACCATGCAGTTTTTATCACTATTGCTCTGTAATACTGCTTGAGTTCAGGGATAGTGATTCCCCCTGAAGTCCTTTTATTGTTGAGGATAGCTTTAGCTATCCTGGGTTTTTTGTTATTCCAGATGAATTTGCAAATTGTTCTGTCTAACTCTTTGAAGAATTGGATTGGTATTTTGATGGGGATTGCATTGAATCTGTAGATGGCTTTTGGTAAAATGGCCATTTTTACTAAATTAATCCTGCCAATCCATGAGCATGGGAGATCTTTCCATCTTCTGAGGTCTTCTTCAATTTCTTTCCTCAGTGTCTTGAAGTTCTTATTGTACAGATCTTTTACTTGCTTGGTTAAAGTCACACCGAGGTACTTTATATTATTTGGGTCTATTATGAAGGGTGTCCTTTCCCTAATTTCTTTCTCGGCTTGTTTCTCTTTTGTATAGAGGAAGGCATCTGACTCACTTGAGTTAATTTTATACCCAGCCACTTTGCTGAAGTTGTTTATCAGCTTTAGTAGTTCTCTGGTGGAACTTTTGGGATCACTTAAATATACTATCATGTCATCTGCAAATAGTGATATTTTGACCTCTGCTTTTCCGATCTGTATCCCCTTGATCTCCTTTTGTTGTCTGATTGCTCTGGCTAGAACTTCAAGAACTATATTGAATAAGTAGGGAGAGAGTGGGCAGCCTTGTCTAGTCCCTGATTTTAGTGGGATTGCTTCAAGTTTCTCTCCATTTAGTTTAATGTTAGCAACTGGTTTGCTGTATATGGCTTTTAACATGTTTAGGTATGGGCCTTGAATTCCTATTCTTTCCAGGACTTTTATCATGAAGGGGTGTTGAATTTTGTCAAATGCTTTCTCAGCATCTAATGAAATGATCATGTGGTTCTGTTCTTTCAGTTTGTTCATATAATGGATCACGTTGATGGTTTTCCGTATATTAAACCATCCCTGCATGCCTGGGATGAAGCCTACTTGATCATGGTGGATGATTGTTTTGATGTGCTCTTGAATTCGGTTTGCCAGAATTTTATTGAGTATTTTTGCGTCGATATTCATAAGGGAAATTGGTCTGAAGTTCTCTTTCTTTGTTGTGTCTTTGTGTGGTTTAGGTATAAGAGTAATTGTGGCTTCATAGAAGGAATTCGGTAGGGCTCCATCTGTTTCAATTTTGTGGAATAGTTTGGATAATATTGGTATGAGGTCTTCTATGAAGGTTTGATAGAATTCTGCACTAAACCCGTCTGGACCTGGGCTCTTTTTGGTTGGGAGACCTTTAATGACTGCTTCTATTTCCTTAGGAGTTATGGGGTTGTTTAACTGGTTTATCTGTTCCTGATTTAACTTCGATACCTGGTATCTGTCTAGGAAATTGTCCATTTCCTGAAGATTTTCAAATTTTGTTGAATATAGGTTTTTATAGTAAGATCTGATGATTTTTTGAATTTCCTCTGAATCTGTAGTTATGTCTCCCTTTTCATTTCTGATTTTGTTAATTTGGACGCACTCTCTGTGTCCTCTCGTTAGTCTGGCTAAGGGTTTATCTATCTTGTTGATTTTCTCAAAGAACCAACTTTTGGTTCTGTTGATTCTTTCTATGGACCTTTTTGTTTCTACTTGGTTGATTTCAGCTCTGAGTTTGATTATTTCCTGCCTTCTACTCCTCCTGGGTGTATTTGCTTCTTTTTGTTCTAGAGCTTTTAGGTGTGCTGTCAAGCTGCTGACATATGCTCTTTCCTGTTTCTTTCTGCAGGCACTCAGCGCTATGAGTTTTCCTCTTAGCACAGCTTTCATTGTGTCCCATAAGTTTGAGTATGTTGTATCTTCATTTTCATTAAATTCTAAAAAGTTTTTAATTTCTTTCTTTATTTCTTCCTTGACCAGGTTATCATTGAGTAGAGCATTGTTCAATTTCCACGTATATGTGGGCATTCTTCCCTTATTGTTATTGAAGACCAGTTTTAGGCCGAGGTGGTCCGATAGCACGCATGGGATTATTTCTATCTTTCTGTACCTGTTGAGGCCCGTTTTTTTTTTTTTTTTTTTTTTTTTGGAGCTGGGGATCGAACCCAGGGCCTTGTGCTTCCTAGGCAAGCGCTCTACCACTGAGCTAAATCCCCAACCCCGAGGCCCGTTTTTTGACCAATTATATGGTCAATTTTGGAGAAAGTACCATGAGGAGCTGAGAAGAAGGTAATAACCTGAATTTAATACCTGATTAAATACTGGATTTTACTAGTGTAAGCATGTTCTAACATACATTTTTTGCTGCATTGTAGTCTAATAACAGGACATGATTAAGCAGATGATATGCGAACTTGATGCAGCATAGTTTTCCATCTATCATTTAACTTAATCTTCACATCAACATAATGAGAAGTAATTGCCAACAACATTTTGTAGGAAATTGAGATTTAAAGAGCTGATATAATTCACTACAGTTTCTACAATCAGAAGAGAAAACTAAAGATTTCCAATGCATTCTGACTTTGGTTTAATTATTATGCTTTGTTGGCAAATGGATATAAGTAGGCTTTATGAGGTTATACATAATTTTATTATATATACAGATTATGAAATGAAAAAAAATGTTATGATTTTTATCTTAAAATTTAGGAAATTGAAACTTATAAACTCAAATTCCAATAGCATAGCCTGTTTTACCTTGTGTACGTAGACATGATTGTATCCCTCTAAAATAGGATTATCATAAAAAAGTGATAGAGTTATTAGAGAGCAATCATTTCTTATTTTGTTTACTTTAGAAAATAAATTCCATGTTCTGTATGTATATTTACAATATACTTTGAAGCCTGTTGTGAGGTGAGGAGTAATTTTGTATTTAAGTCCAGAACTCCTGGATAAACAATGACTAACAATATGACAAAAGTTAGCTTGCCATTAAAGATCCATCCCATATGCAGCCACCAAACACAGTCACTATTGCTGATGCTAAGAACTGCATGCTGACAGGAATGTGATATGCATGTCTCCTGAGACTCTGGCAGAGCCTGACAAATACAGAGACAGATGCTCGCAGCCAACCATTGGACTGAGCACAGAGTCCCCAATGGAGGAGATATAGAAAGGACTGAAGGAGCTGAAGGGGTTTGCAACCCAATAAGAACAACAACAACAATATCAACCAATAAGACCTTCCAGAGTGCCCAGGTACTAAATCACCAACCAAAGAGTATACATGGATGGACCCAGGGTTCCAGCTGCATATGTGGCAGAAGATGGCATTGTCTGCCATCAATAGGAGGGGAAGCCCTTGGTCCTGTGAAAACTCATTTCCCCAGTGTAGGGGAATGCCAGGGTATTGAGGTGGCAGTAGGTGGTTGGGAGGAGGAGCATCCTCATATAAGCTGAAGGAGGTGGGGGTGGGAGAATGAGGAACCAGGAAAAAGGATAAAATTTGAAATTTAAATATATAAAATACCCAATAAAAATGCAAAAAAAGAAAAGATTGAAATAAAGAAATTAAAGACATTCTAGGGGCTGGAGAGATGGCTCAGTGGTTAAGAGCACTGTTTGCTCTTCCAGATGTCCTGAGTTCAATTCCCAGCAACCACATGGTGGCTCACAACCATCTATAATCAGGTCTGGTGCCCTCTTCTGGCCTGCAGGTGCATTACATGCAGGCAGAAAGCTGCATGTACACATACTGTATGATGAAAGCTGTATGATGTACACATAATAAATAAATATTTTTTAAAAAAGACTTTCTAGCATTCAATGAAAATTAATACACATAGCATACCCAAATTTATGGGACATAAGGAAAGATGTAGTTAAATGAAAGTTTATAGCACTAAGTGGCTACTAAAATTTGACTTAACATCAGTCTCCTGTCAGCAAGCACTTCATGGCATCAGCAAGTGTCTGAGATTGGTGGCTGCATATGATATCATCCCCAGGTAGGGCAGTCTCTGGATTGCCTTTCCTTCAGTCTCTGCTCCACTCTTTGTCCCTGTATTTCCTCTAGACAGGAGCAATTTTCGGTTAATATTTTTAAGATGGGTGGGTGGCCCCATCCTTCAAACAGGGCCATATCTAACCTATAGATATATTCTCTATAGGTTCTCTCTCCCTTTTATTGAGTATTTCAGTTAATATCATCTCCTTTGCGTCCTGGGAGCTTCTTGCTTTGTGGCTTATGGGACTTTCTGGTGGCTATCCCTAGTTCCCCATCCCTAAATGCTACATGCCTCTGTTCAATTTACTGACCCTCTATACATCTTGCTTGTACTCCTCATATCTCCTGTCCTCTGTTTTGCTTTTCCCCTTCCTCTCTTCCTCTGACCTTGTCAGGCATCAATGGTAGGGGAAGCCCTGGATCCTGTGAAGGCTTGATACCCTAGAGTAGAAGAATGATAGAGCGATGGGTTGAGATTGGGTGGGTGGATGAGAGAGCACACTCACAGAGGCAGGGGTTGTTGGGTGGAAGGGGAAACATGGAAGGGGCATAACATTTGAATTGTAAATAAGCAAAATAAGCGAAAAATGGATTTAACAGTATTTGGGAATGCTCCAGAACAAAAAGCAGTAAGAACAAGAAGAGTAGATGACAAGAAATAATCAATCCAAGGCTCATTTCCCCAGTGTAGGGGAATGTCAGGGTGGCAAGGTGAGGGTGGGTGGGTGAGAAAGGGAGCATCATCATAGAAGCAGGAGAAGGGGGGATGTGAGAGTGGGGAACTGGGAAAGGGGATAACATTTGAATGTAAATACATAAACTATCCAATAAAATAAATCTTTATTTAATATTCTTTTAATAATGAATAAAATTTTCTTGACTTTTCTTATTTCTTTTTCTTTTTTTTCTTTTTTATTCATTGGTTATTTTATTTATTTACATTACAAATGTTACCTGTCTTCACAGTCTCCTCTCCACAAACCCCCTATCCCATCCTCCCTGCCTCTATGACACATATATATATATATATATATATATATATATATATATATATATCATGTAGATATATAGCTACACTAAATAATTGATCAAGTAAAATAATGGCCCAAGGATGATAATTATTTGGCTTGTCTTTCTCAAATATTCTTATAATTTGCTTCTGATCTGAAACAGAAATTGTCACAAATACAATTCAAACAAATATTTCTAATTATGCAGTTCCCAATCAAAAGAACAATGCATTGTTAATTATGAGAGCATTTCTAATTATACTTACATTCTGATGTTCACTGATAGTTCTTTGCACTTAGTATTCTTAGACTCCTCTCAACTCAAACTACTTGCAGCTTCTAAAACAAACAAAATCATTTAAGTCATGGGTACCTGCTGGCATTGTTCTTCTCTAGGAATCACATTCTACTTTCAGTAGAGTGAACAATGCTTCCTGCTCTAATAAAACAACTCTTCCCCAGAATCCTATTTATTTTACCACACAATAACTCTCTGCATTTCATAAAAGCTATGCTGGTATCTTATATGAGATTCATCATTTTGAGTAGGAAAAAATAAAATTAGAATATTCCAACTGAATAATTGTACAGTGCACAGTGACATTACATCATCTTTACTTTAAGAAATAGGCCAGGTGGTGGTGTGATACACCTTTAATTCCAACACTCAAGAGGCAGAGGCAGCCCGATCTCTGTCAGTTGAAGACCAGCCTGTTTTACGGAGTGAGATCCAGGAAAGCTAGGGATACCTTGCCCCAAAATTTTATGAAATAGTCATAATTTCAATAAAGAAGTTAAAGGGGAAGAGGCCAAATAGGCTCCTAAAGATAAGAAGATCTACATCAATAAATTCAGAGTTCTTCTGTTTCCATATAACTGATTTAGATATAATATCTGACTAAATCCTTAAAATAGGCAAATTATATAGGTGCAATTAATCTTTCACTTTGTGTGTTTATATAATCCAGGACACAAGTACTCCTTGGCTAGTCATATCAAATTATAGTTTTGGATATCAAACAACTTTTCTCCATATCTAATTGCTTTTTTTCTTTTTCTTTTTAATAAGTGGTGTTACTCAAAAGGGACGCTTTGAAAATCTCTAGCTTGTTGTGAAGCTCCTAAAGCCAGGGGGTTTTTACACATGTGTGAAGCCATAGCTGCTGTGTTTGTGGCATTCCACTGCCATCACTAGAATCAGTGTACTTCTCTGAAACAAAGCCAACATTGAAAACTGAGGAGGATGTGAGTGCTATTTTGATTTAAGAAAAAGGACAGTTTCTTAATATAGCAAAACAAATCACAAAAAGTAAACAAATCCTTAGAAATCACTAGATGTCTGTGTTTATATAATTAGGATCATCATCCTGTCAGCAGGCACTTGTTGGCATCAGCAATAGTGTCTGAGTTTGGTATCTGCAAATGGATAGATCCCAGGGGGGCAATCTCTGGATGGCCTTTCCTTCAGTCTCTGCTTTGCTCTTTGACCCTGTATTTCCTTTAGACAGGAACAATTCTGGGTTAATATATTTGAGATGGGCAAATGGACCCATCCCTCAACTGGGTGCTGTGCCTAACCTCTGGTTCTAGTTTCTACAGGTTCTCTCTCCGCTTTGTTCAGTATTTCAGTTAATGTCTTCCCCTTAGGATTCTGGGAGCCTCTTGCATTCCTGGTATCTGGGACATTCTGGTGACTACCCACAGTTTTCCATGTCCCACTGCTAAACATCTTTCCTCAATTTCCTGACTCTCTAGACAGACTCTATTTGTAACTAACTTGCCCAGCTTTCTTTTCACTGTGCCTCATCTCCACTGTCCACTCAACACTCAGAGTCCAACCTCAACTCCTCAGCAGGAAGCAGAGTCAGAATCCGTTTGGGAGTGAGGACAGCAGGCCTGTAGATTACAGCTAAGCATGGACCTCACTCTTCCCAGGAAAAACAGTGAGTGCACACAGCTGATCTGTAGTCTTTGAAGTGCACCTCCCTCCACTCTGCTGCTGTTCATTATTTTGTTATGCCCAGAAGCAAAATGGAAATCTTAATCAAAGATGGAAGCTAGATCTTTAAAATAACTTTAAATTCACTTTATATAAAGTAGCAAAAATATAATTTCTGCTCTGTGGAAAAAAAACGTTGACAAGGAACACAGAGATGCTCAACTGGATCCCATGAGTATCTCAGAGTTACTCCTTCACCTCACTCATGCTGCTTGAAGTGTCTTCGTTGTCTCCAGTTACATTTTCACTTTCTTCTGGGCTTAAGCTTTCATTTTCAAACCCGGTCTCATGAAGGATGGAGTTTTCCCCATTGATGAGCCTGTTTTTGGCAGGCTTGTTTTTTCTGACAGTCTCTGTGAGGCTCAGAGACTTCTGCATACCTGCTTCCTCCTCCAGCTGCCTCAGGACCAGAGGGAGTCTACAGTCCCTCACACCACCATCCATTAGCCCGAGGTCACTCTTCACATCTGGGAAGTGCTGCCCTCTCCTCCATGTGTTTGCAGAAGTATACCCAGTTCATGGTTGCACTCTTCACTGCTTTTCCAAAATCTCCTGCTCACCCAAGTACAATTTGATGGCCATTGTGGTACCAACAGAGAGGTCAGGGTTTTTCATCATGATATTATCTTCTTCAATTGTTGTTTTATATGTTTTTAAAAGAAGTGAGGCTTCATTTTCCAGAAATATCCAAAGTTTGACTTCATTGTCATAGCTGACAGGAATCTCAAGTTCCCCAGAGGGAACTACCCCCTAGCAAATGCTCTTACAGCTTCTCTACAGTCATGCAGAACACTAGAAGCTGGGCAGATATCGGCTGCTCAGTAAAATGCGTGCAAACACACTGGATGGTGGAATGCCAGACCAAGCCAAGACCTCATCCTTCATGGTGTAGAGCCTGTCACTTTTACTCAGTCTAAGCTTTATTTTCACCCTGTCGTGTGAATTATTGTCAAGGGAAAAAAATACTGTGGATCAAAAACTCAGTGTTTGACCAAATGTCATTAAAATAATGTAAATCTGATCTGCAGCCTGAAAGTCCTGCAGAGCCATACACTCACAGATGTCATCTTGCAGGTTATAGCCAGTTTTGATCAGACCATTGGTATGATTGCACATGTTCTATAAAGAAATCAGAGCCAAGATCAGTCACCCGGGAGCTATCCTCTGTAGAAATTTGGGTTTGCTGTATGATAACAGATGAGATGTCTTACCTGTAGTCCTCATAAGTGAAAGAATCCTTCAAAGGCAGTTAGTTGACATGAGGATGGGTCTAGTATGACTTTATAGAAATAGTCGAATTTGCATGCCATGTATTTGTACTGACTGAAGACATCATGGAAGACTTGTGTCTGGAAAGCTTGTGTCAACTGAAGACATAACACTTCTTCTTCCAAGAGGGGTGTCATATTCACTGGTGAGGGTCTGCATATATGGTTGCCAGAAAGATTTGGCGCTGGATCACTCACACAGCAGATAAAAGGCCAGTGCAGTGTTTCCCATAGCTTGGAGAATTCTGTCTTGGGAATACAGGGACCTCAATACTGAATTCTAAGCAGATTCAACAGTCATTAGTAGCTTGTGGAACCCATACAAATAATTCTTCTGCCTTGATGCCTCTTGTTGCTATCAACCCAAGGTCCTCTTCTTTGAGTTTAACTATTTCAAAATCCTGCCAGAAGCCATATTTTCAGAGACTCATTTCATTAGATCAAGGAAGTAATCTTCTACTTTCCCATCAAAAGTAACAGACAGATTTTTTGCTTCTTTGTATTTTCTCAACCAGAGCCCAAATTTTCACGTATTATTCCTAATCCCTTTCTGTTCAGGGTGCAAGACTGCTACATTTCTGCAACAGCTCACTTGCTGGTTGAAGATTTACTTGGTGGCACAGTGGCTGTGGCCCCAGTACCTGATTTCTGGGTTTTAATTTCTTACACTTTTTCTGACTGCTCACTTAGCCTATACACAGCTGTGATGCCACACTCCTGCAAGGACCCCACAATCAACCTCAACCAACCCCTAGTTGGTGGCAGAGGTGCAGTACTGTGGCTGGATGCCTATTTTCATATGGAAATATTTGAACATTTCTGGTAACATAATGTCTTCAGTTGGATAATTAAAATGTATAGAAAATAACATCTCAAGAAATTTTATAAGTTTTATTTATGAATAGAAGTAACATTTTAGTGTGTAATTAAGTGTGTAATTAAAAATGGATTAACTTCTGGCCCATAGACTTTTCTCTCCCTGTTACCCAAGGCTTAAACCTCATTCTCTCTGTGTTATAACAAAGAACTTACTGAGGCCATCCCTCACCTCTCCTCATATCTACTGTGGATCTCATAGACTGTCCCTTCCTAACACCTCATCAAACTCATGGTTTTATCCCAGCCCCTCAACTCCAGCAGATACCCACCGACAAACTATATATCCCACCTGTCATAAAAGCAGGTATGCTGCCTACAGACATTCTCTTGTCTCTCCACAGACCCCAGCCTTCAGTCTTGTTCCCAGCACTTTAACAAAATACAAGATGCACCTTCTTCACCCTTGTTGACAAATCCTGTGGATCCTAGAAATCACTTCCCTTTAAACTTCCCATTTGATGCTTTGTCCCACATCCCAACTCCAGTAGCTACTTCTTGCTAACATAACAGCAGCTATTCCCAAAGGAATAAGTAGGCTATAAGTATACTTGCACCTCCTCTACTGTCTCTGAGATATAGTCACCCCAATTTCATTCTAGCCCTGTAGCTATAAACCTGCTGAGGATCTCTGACACAAACCCCCAAAGGATCACAAAATCTTTCTCCTCCAACCTTCTTTCCTACAGCTCATCTCAGTTATTTAAGCTCAATATGAGCAGGCAATCTAGACAGTAAATGGAAAACAAAGAACAACAGAGAGAGAGAGAGAGAGAGAGAGAGAGAGAGAGAGAGAGAGAGAGAGAGAGAGAGAGAGAGAGGGGGAGAGGGAGAGGGAGAGGGAGAGGGAGAGAGAGATCCAGAAATCAACACCTACACCTTTAATCATCCCCAAACCAGAAGGGTCTAATGCCTGCACAGATTACTATACCCTGTTTCCATAATACTGCATTTGAATTTTTTGCTAGGTATAGTAATCCAAACACAGCACTTGGAAAAAACCAAGATATTTAAACATAAGTTCAATTAAAGAAAAACTACCTACGAATTTAGCCATACAGAAGGGGCAGGAAGGGAAAGTCCAACTTAAGAATGTTAACTACACACATAAAATCACAGGGAATAAATAAATTTGTACTAAAAATTAAAAAAGACGGGAAGATAAATACATAAACTGTCACTACCAGAACCAATACCCACAATAACAGAAACAACAGCAGCAGCAACAACAGCAACAAAAAATTGGAACTTGCTCATTGATAACTCTAAATGTCAATGGTCTCTATTCTTCAACTAAAATACACACACACACACACACACACACACACACACACACACAACAGAAGGAATGCAAAAACAGGATTAATCCTTCTGCTACACACAAAAAAAAAAACAAACCTTAGCATCAAGAATAGATATTATCTAGTGGTAAAAGATTGGAAAAGGAAATACCAAACAAATGGACCTAAAAAGCAAGCTGCTATACCACATTTTAAATTAAAAAAATAAAAAGACTTCAAACTAAAACTAATAAAAAAGATGAAGAATGATACTATATACTCATCAAACAAATCAATCAATGAAGACATTTCAATTTTTAACATTTATGCTCTTAAAAGAAACACTACTACAGTTATATCGCAAACTCACTCTCAAAGACTGAAAATGGGAGACTTCAATATCCTGCTCTTACCAGTGACCTGGTCATATACAAAATAACTAAACAGAGAAATACTAGAGCTGATATATGTCATAAAATAGATGGTCCCAAAAGATATTATAGCGTACTTCACCCAACTCTCTCTCTCTCTCTCTCTCTCTCTCTCTCTCTATATATATATATATATATATATATATATATATATATATATATATATATATATATATATCACACACACACACACACACACACACACACACACACCACTATGCTTTCTATTCTGTATCTCATGGACCATACTCCACAACTGTCAAGATACTTACACAGAAAATAAATATGAACATATATAAGATAATTGCAATATCTTCCTATAAATTATGAAACTACAATGGGTTAAAGCAGGATATCAACAATAAACTAAACAACAGAAAGCTTATAAACTCAGAGAAACTGAACAACACTATTGAATGAAAATGAACAAAATATTCATGGGAGGAAACACAGGGAAAAAGAGTGAAGCAGAGACTGAAGGTAAGGCCACCCAGAGACTGCCCCACGTGGGGATATATCCCATATACAGGCACCAAACACAGTCACTATTGCTGATGCCAAGTTCATGCTGATAGGAGCCTCATATGGATGTCTCCTAAGAGGCTCTGGCAGAGCCTGACAAATACAGAGACAGATGCTCACAGCTAACCATTGGACTGAGTACAGAGTCCCCAATGTAGGATATATAGAAAGGACTGAAGGAGCTGAAGGTGTTTGCATCCCAATAAGAAGAACAACAATATCGACCAACCAGACCTCCTCAGAGCTCCCAGGGACTAAACCACCAACCAAAGAGTACACATGGAGGGACCCAGGGCTCCATCTGCATATGTGGCAGATGATGGCATTGTCTGCAATCAATAGGAAGAGATGCCCTTGGTCCCGTGAAAGCTCATTTCCTCAGTGTAGGGGAATGCAAGGGTGTTGAGGTGGGAGTGGGTGGGTGGGAGGTGAAGCATCCTCATAGAAGCTGGAAGATCAGGAATGAGAGAGGGGTGCCAAGAAAGAGGATAACATTTTATATCCAATAAAAATGCAAAAAAAGAAATATCAGTCAAGACTGAAATAAAGAAATTAAAGACTTTCTAGCAATCAATGAAAAGGAATACACATATCATACCCAAATTATTGGGACATAAAGAAAGTTGTAGTAAAAGGAAAATTCATAGCACTATGTACCTATATAAAATGGGACTTAACATTCACACCAGTCTCCTGTCAGCAAGCACTTCACGACATTAGGAAGTGCGTGGTTTTGGTGGCTGATATGGTATCATCCCCAGGTATGGCAATCTCTGGATTGCCTTTTCTTCAGTCTCTATTCCACTCTTTGTCTTTGTATTTCCTCTAGACAGGAGCAATTCTGGGTCAATATTTTTGAAATGGTGGGTAGCCCCATCCCTCAACTAGGGCCATACCTACTCAATGGATATGGCCTCTATAGGTTCTCTCTCCCCTTTTTTGAGTATTTTAGTTAATACTCACCTTTGGGTCCTGTGAACCTCTCGCTTATGTGGCTTATGTGACTTTCTGGTGGCTATCCCTAGTTCCCCATCCCTAATGGCTACGCCCCCCTGTTCAGTTTACTGACCTTCTATATATCTTGCCTGTCTCCTATTTCTTTCATAACTCCCCCCTTTGCCTTTCCCCTTCCTCTCTTCCTCTGGCCTTGTCTGACATCAATAGTAGGGAAAGCCCTGAATCCTGTGAAGACTTGATGCCCAGCATAGAGGAATGATAGAGTGGTGAGGAAAGAGTAGGTGGGTGGATGGGTAAGCACCTTCATTGAGGCAGGGGCAGACAGGTGGAATTGGAGGGAGTTGGAGGGGAAATTGGGAAGGGGGATAGTATATGAAATGTAAATTAGCAAAATAACTGAGAAAGTTGAATTACCAGAATATGGGAAAGCTCTAGAACTAAAAGCAGTAAGCACAAAAAGAGATGACAAGAAATAATTGATCCAAGGGATGAAACTGTTAAAGCAAAAACAACATAGGTCAATGAAACAAAGAGTGAGAACTTGGATAAAATCAACTGGCTAGACCAATCCTTATTCAGCCTTACTAAAAGGCAAAGAAAAAACATAAAAATTAACAAAATTAAAAATGAAGGAACAGACATAACAGCAAGCAGAGATGAAGCCAATAGAATTATAGGTATATACGTTAAAAATCTCTATTTCAATTCCCTACCCTTACCCATCTTTCCTGCCTACTGAGCCATCTGTGGTATGCGCAGGTGCTCTGAAGTGCCTGCTTGTCCAAGCAGACCTCCATTATCCAGCCACATTTCTGTGTAAGTTCAACATATCTACTTATTCAGAGGAATACAAATTAGATTTTCTTCCCACATACATCTTCCAAACATGTTGTGACCTCTGGGTCTCCCTCAGCTGCCCTGATCTGACTACTGTCCTCTTTGGAACGCTAGTCTCCTGCCACCTTCATCAGACCTGCTGATCCAGAACCATAAAGCCAAAGGATACCCATCAAAGGCTGCAACATCAACACCACTGAGATAAGGCCCCCTTCCTGTGTTTACTGCAACAGGAACATCCATGGACTAAAGGCATCCAGATGACTAAAAACTCTCAAATGAACAGAATCAACAAAAATCGGAAAAGTATGACACCTGGAAAAGAGAACAGCTACACTAAAGCATCCAAACCTAACACAACTGAAGCACAACCAAAATCCACAGATGCCAACCTAGACTATTATCTATACCCAACAAAACTCTCAATCACCACAGATGGAGAAAATAAGATATTTCAAGACAGTTTCAAGTTTAAGCAATATATATCCACAAATCCAGCCCTATAGAAAATAGTAGAAAGAAAACTCCACCCAAGGAGGATATGTAAATCCAAAAAGTATAAGAAATAAGTAATTCAATTCAATACCGTGAAAAACAAGGTAATCACACACACACACACACACACACACAAACACACACACACACACACGTACATACACATACTCTAGCACAAAATAATAACACAAAATAATCATTGGTCATTAATAGCTCTAAATATCTCTGGACACAATTCTTCAGTAAAAAGATAGAGGATAACTGAATGGATGCAAAAACAGGGTCCATTATTCTGCTCCAAACAAGAAACATAATTCAGTAGCAAAGATATATATTACCTCAGAATAAAGAGCTGGAAAAAAATTTTCCAAGCAAACATACCATAAAATAAAGCCGGAGTAAACATTATAATATCTATTAAATATATGTTTAACCAAAATTAATAAAATGAGATAGGGAAGAACTCTTCATACTCATCAAAGCAAAAAAAAATCTATCTCTACTCTGAGCACCCAAATACAAGTGTGCCCACATTTTTAGAAAACATTGCTAAAACTTAAATATCACATTGATCCAAACACATTAATAATGGGAAACTCCAACAAGCTACTTTTACCAGTTGACAGGTCACTCAAACAAAAACTAAACAGAAATAATGAAACAAATCAACTTTATCAAACAAATGGTTTTAGCATATTTATAGAGCATTTCACTCTCACACACAAATCTATACCTTCTTCAGAGGACAGCATGGATCCTTATGCAAAATTAATCCTATAGTCAGTCAGAAAGCAAGGTTCAACAGATATTAGAAAATTGAAATAAAACTTTGTATTTTGTCAGACCACTATGGATTAAAGGTGGCCTTCAACAAGGACAGAAACACCAGAAAGCCTAAACACTCATGGAAACTGAAAAAATCTTTAATCAATGATTTCTGGATCAGGGAAGAAGTAAAAAATAAGGATTTTCTAGAATTGAATGAAAATGAAGACACAACATAAGGAAACTTATGGGACATAATGAAAACAGTGCTAAGAGGAAAGTTCATAACATTAAGTTCATCCATAAAGAAATCAGAAAGATCCTTTATTGGATAATTTTTATTAACATTTCAACTGTTATTCCATTTCCCTGTTAGGTCCCCTGATCCTTATCCCATCCCCCTCTCCTTCTTCTATAATGCTAGTACCCCTCCCCAACCACACCTCTTCCTGCCTCCCAAACATTACATTCCCCTACACTCCAAGTTCTAGCCTTGGCAGGACCTAGGGCTTCTCCTCCAATTGGTGCCAAACAAGGCCATCCTCTGCTACATATGCAGGTGGAACCATGGGTCTGTACATGCATACTCTTTGAATGATGGTTTAGTCCTTCGGAGGTCTGGGTTGCTGGTATTATTCTTCTTATGGAGGTACAAGCCCCTTCAGCTCCACCAATCCTTTCTCTAATTCCTCCAATGGGGATCACATTCTAGGTTCAACAGTTTACTGCCAGCATTCTTCTCCCTCTGTATTTTTCACTCTCTGGCTAAATTTCTCAGAAGACAGCTATATTAGGCTCCTATCAGCAAGCACTTCTTGGCTTTGTTAATATTGTCTAGATTTTGTGGCTGTGTATATATCGGATGGATCCTCAGGTGGGGCAGGCTCTGAATGACTATTCCTTCAGTCTCTTCTCTAAACTTTGTCTCCATATCTCCTCCAATGGATATTTCTGTTCCCCTTTTAAGAAAGACCGAAGCAGTCACACTTTGATCATCCTTCTTCTTGAGCTTCATGTGGTCTGTGGATTGTGTTCTGGGTAATTCTAGCTTTTGGGGTAATATCAACCTATAAGTGAGTGAATACCATGTGTCTTTTTGTGATTGGGTTACCTCAATCAGAATGATATTTTCTAGTTCCATCCATTTGCCTAGGAATTTCATGAAGTCATTGTTTTTGATTCCTGCGTAGTAATCCATTGTGTAGACATTTTCTGTATTCATTCCTTTGTTGAAGGGCATCTGGGGTCTTTCCAGGTTCGGGATAGTATAAATAAGGCTGCTATGAACACAGTGGAGCATATGTCTTTGTTGTATGTTGGAGCATCATTTGAGTATGTGCCCAAGAAAGGTATATCTGGGTCCTCAGGTAGTACAATGACCAATTCTCTGAGGAACATCTAGATTGATTTCCAGAGTGATTGTATCAGTTTGCAATCCCACAAACAGTGAAATAGTTTCTCTATCTCCACATCCTTGCCAGCATCTGTGGTCACCTGAGTTTTCGATCTTAGCCATTCTGACTACTGTGAGTTGGAATCTAAGATTTGTTTGATTTGCATTTCCCTGATTATTATGGATGTTGAATATTTCTTTAGGTACTTCTCAGGAATTAAATATAATTAGCTGAGAATTCTATATTTAGCTCTTACCCCATTTTAATAGGCTTAGTTGTCTCTCTGGAGTTTAAATTATTGTGGCATATATATATATATATATATATATATATATATATATATATATATATATATATATATGATGTTATCCCTCTCTCAGATATGTAGGATTGATAAAGATCTTATCCCAATCTGTTGGTTGCCGTTTTATCCTAATAACAGTGTCCTTTGCCTTACAGAAGTTTGCAGTTTTATGAGATCCCATTTGTCGATTCTTGATCTTAGAGCATAAGCCACTGGTGTTTGGTTCAGGAAAACTTCCCCAGTGCCCAAGTGTTTGAGGCTCTTCTCGACTTTTTCTTCTATTAGTTTAAGTGTATCTGGTTTTATGTGAAGGTCCTTGATCCACTTGGACATAAGCATTGTATAGGGTAATAAGAACGGATTGATTTGCATTCTTCTACATGCTGACCTCCAATTGATCCTCACCAATTTTTGAAAATGCTATATTTTTTCCACTAGATGGTTTTAGCATCTTTGTCAAAGATCAAATGAGCAGAGTTATGTGGGTTCTTTTCTGTGTCTTCAATTCTATTCCATTGACCCACCTGTCTCCAGAAAAATACATACAGTTTTTATCACTATTGCTCTGTAATACTGCTTAAGGTGAATGAAGGTGATTCCCCCAGAGGTTATTTTTATTGTTGAGGATAGTGGGCTTTTTGTTATTAAAACTGAATTTACAACTTTATCTTCTACCTCTATGAAAAATTGAGTTGGAATTTTGATGTGGATTACATTGAACCTGTAGCTTGCTTTTGGCAATATGGTTATTTTTACTATATTTTTCCTGTCAATCCTTGAGCATGGGAGGTCTTTCCAACTTCTAAAATCCTCTTCAGTTTCTTTTTTTTCCTAGACTCGAAGTCTTATCATACAGATAATTCACTTGCTTGGATAGAGTCTCACCAAGCTATTTGACATTATTAGTGAATATTGTGAATGGTGGCATTTCTCTAACTTCTTTCTTAGCCTGAAGAGAAGAAAGAAAGTGGAGGAAGAGTACTGATTTGTTTGAGTTAGTTTTATACCTAGCCATTTTACTGAAGTTGTTTGTCTGGTGCAACTTTTGGACTCACTTAAGTATACTATCAAACCATCAGCAAATAGTGATATTTTGGCTCCTTCCTTTCCAATTTGTATCCCTTTTACCTCCTTTTGTTGTCTGGTTGTTCTGACTAGAAGTTCAAGAACAATATTGAATAAGCAAGGGGATGGTGGGCAGCCATTTCTAGTCCCGAATTTTAGTGGAATTGTTTCAAGTTTCTCTTCATTTAGTTTGGTGTTGGTTGCTCATTTGCTGTAAATTTCATTTACTATGTTTAGGTATGGGACTTGAATGCCTAATCTTTCCAGGGCTTTTAACATAAAAGGGTATTGAATTTTGTCAATTGCTTTTTCAGCATCTAGTGAGATGGTCATGTGTTTTTTTTTTTCCTTTGAGTTGGTTTACTTAGTGGATTACATTGATGGATTTCCACATATTGCACCATCCTTGCATCCCTGTGATGAAGCCTATATGATTCATGATTGTTGTGATGTTTTCTTGGATTTAGTTTGAAAGAATTTTATTGAGTATTTTTGCTTAAATATTCATAAGGGAAATTGGTCTGAAATTCTCTTTAGTTGCTTGGTCTTTTTGCGGTTTAGGTATAAGAATAATTGTGGCTTCATAGAAGGAATTGGGTAGTGTTCCTTCTGTTTCTATTTTATGGAATAGTATCCTTCTATGAGGATCTGATAGAATTCTGCAATAAATCCATCTGGACCTGTGCTTTTTTATGTTATGAGACTTTTAATAACTGCTTCTACTTCTTTAGGAGTTATGAGGCTGTTCAGATGGTTTATCTGTTCATGATTTAACTTTGGTACCTAGTATTTGTCCAGAAAAATCGGTTCATCCAGATTTTTCAGTTTTGTTGAATATAGGCTTTTGTACTAGGATCTGATGAATTTATGAATTTCCTCATATTGTGTTGTTATATCTCCCACTTCATTTCTGATTTCATTGATTTGGTTACACACTCTGTGCCCTATGGTTAATCTGGCTAAGGGTTTATCTGTCTTGTTGATTTTCTCAAAGAACCAGTTCCTCATTTGTTGACTATTTTTTATGGTTCTTTTCATTTCTACTTGGTTGATTTTACTCCTGAGCTTGATTATTTCTTGCCTTCTATTCCTCTTGCGGGTATTTGCTTCTTTTTGTTCTCAAGCTTTTATGTGTTTTGTCCAGCTACTAATGTATTCTCTTTCCAGTTTCTTTATGTAGGCATTCAGAGCTAAGAGTTTTCCTCTTAGAACTGCTTTCATTGTGTTCCATACGTTTGAGTGTATTGTGCCTTAATTTTCATTAAATTCTAAAATGTCTTTAATTTCCTTCTTTATTTCTTCCTTGATCAAGTTATCATTGAGTAGTGCATTGTTCAACTTCCATGTATATGTGGGACGTCTGTCATTATTGTTGATACTGAGGACCAGTCTTAGTCCATGGTGATCTGATAGGATGCATGGGATTATTCTATCTTCCTGTATCTATTGAGTATATGTTCAACTTTGGAGAGGGTACCATGAGATGCTGAAGAACTTACAGGGATTTTTTTTATGAAATCTATAAATATCTGTAAATCCATTTGGTTCATAACTTCTGTTAGTTTCACAATGTCTCTAATTAGTTTATGTTTCCATGATTTGTCCATTGATGAGAGTGGGAAGTTGAAATCTTCCACTATTATTGTGTGAGATACAGTGTGTACTTTTAGCTATAGTAAGGTTTCCTTTATCAATGTAGGTGCCCTTGCATTTGGAGCATAGATATTCAGGATTGAGAGGTCATCTTGGTAAGTTCTTCCTTTGATGTATATGAAGTGTCCTTCCTTATCTTTTTTGATATCTTTTGATTGAAAGTCGATTTTATGTGATATTAGAATGACTACTCCAGCTTGTTTCTTTGGACCATTTGCTTGGAAAATTGTTCCCCAGCATTTTTATCTGAGGTAGTGTCTATCTTTGTCACTGAGGTGTGTTTCCTATATACAGCAAATGGTAGGTCCTCTTTAAGTGTCAGATCTGTTAATCTATGTCTTTTTATTGGAAAATTGAGTATTTATGTTGAGAGACATGAGGAACCAATTATGGTTGTTTCCTGTTATTATTGTTGTTAGAGGTAGAATTATGTTTCTGTTGCTATCTTCTTTTGGGTTACTTGAAATTAGATTACTTTTTTGCTTTTTCTACAGTGTAGTTTCCCTCCTTGTGTCAGAGGTTTCCATCTATTATTCTTTGTAGGGCTGGATTTGTAGAAAGATATCATATAAATTTTGTTTCCTTATGGAATATCTTGGTTTCTCTCTCTATGTTAATTTTGAGTTTGGGTGGATCTAGTATTCTGGGTGGCATTTGTGTTCGCTTAGGTTCTGGATGACATTTGTCCAGGATCTTTTGGCTTTCACAGTCTCTGCTGAGAAGTCTGATGGGATTCTGATAGGTCTGCCGTTGTAGGTTACTTGACCTTTTTCCCTTACTGCTTTTAATATTCTTTCCTAAGTTTTCTATCTCCAGGGTTGTCCCCCTTTGTGCTTTCTTTATTGTTTCTCTTTCCACTTTTAAATTCTGGATGGTTTTGTTCAATTCCTTTTCCTGTTTGGTTGTGTTTTCCTGTTATTCTTTAATAGGGTTTTATGTTCCTCTTTAAGAGCTTCTACTTGTTTACCTTTGCTATTCTGTATGTCATTAAGGGGATTATTTATGTCCTTCTTAAAGTCCTGTATCATCTTCATGTGATGTGATTTTAAAATCCTAGTTTTATCTTTCCAGTATATTTTAGATATCCAGTATTTGCTTTTGTGGGCAAACTGAGTTCTGATGATGCCAAATATTCTTGGTTTCTGTTGCTTACTTTCCTGTCCGTTCCTCTCACCATCAGGTTATCTCTGGTGTTAGCATGTGTGTCTTGCTGTCTCTGACAGTGGCTTTTCCCTCCTGTAAGCCTGTGTGTCACCACTCCTGGAGAACTCTTTTCATTCATCTGGATCAGGGGAACAGAGAGCTGCTCCTGGGTTCTTTTTTTTTTGCCAGGAATGTGAGCAGAAGTGGTGATCTCTCTGAGCTCTCAGGGTTGTCTGCAGTTCTGAGAGTTCAGCTCACCCTCCACCCCTAGAAATTTCTTATACCAGCAATTTAAAAGTACACCTGAGTACTAAGATAATTACAGGAGGTAGAGGGAAAGAGGGGCTTATGAAGGGAAGATGAGGGGGAAGGATAAAAGGAGTCCAGGATCAGGTATTGGAACAAAAAGGATAGAAGTACAGAGAATAAGGAAATCGAATAGAAATATACATCAGTGTGGGATGGAGAAATGGGGGTATACCGCCACTAAAAAGTCTTAGACACCAGGGAACTGAGAGACTCCTAGGATACAATGGTGATGACTTTAGCCAAAACACACTTTATTGGGAGGTAGAACCTGTACAGATCATATCCAGAGGTTAGGCATACTCACTGGTTGAGAGATAAGGCCAATCCACCCATTTCAAAAATATTAATCCAGAATTGCTCCCATCTAAAGAAAATACAGGGACAAAAAGTGAAACAAGACTGAAGAAAAGGCCATCCAGAGACAGCCTCACCAAGAAATCTGTCCCATATATGGAAACTAAACCTAAACACTATTGCTGCTGCTAAGAAACACTTGCCTGATAACTGTCCACTGAGAGGCTCTGCCTGAACCTGACCAATACTTATATGAATGGTAACAGCCAACCATTGGAATGAGTACAGGGACTGTTGTGGTTTGCCCTGGAGTTATCTGTATTTTGATGCTAATTCCACTGCCCCAAGGAGAGCTGCCTAGTCACTACTCAGGAATCAGGTGACTTCACCAGAAACTTCTCCCCATTGAATTTGTAAAATACAGGTGAGGGGCAGCTACAGGATAGAAGGAGGCCTGTCATTGGAGGAGAAGAAAGGATGGGTGGGAGAGAAGTTTGAAGGAAGAAGAGGAGACTGGAATGGAAAGGATGAGGGAAAGGGAGAAGCTGTGGCAGGACGATATGGCAGGTGATGTTAAGATTCCACGCTATACCTTTATAGGTTGCTACAAATGTTCTTAAGGGATGGATGGTACTGGGCTTTGTATGTTTAGGTGGGCAATTATATCTTACCAATTGGGTCAAAGATTATTGTGTTGTGTGTTCTTTTATGTGATGATTTGAGTGTAGCAAAGTGTGTGGTGGCAGGAGACACTGGGCCCCTGAGGAGTTGGGATGTGTTTCTGCCAATATATCTAGCAAAAATCTTGGGGCACTGTGGTGTGGACCTAGTGGAGTAAAAGAAACCTTTTTTTTATTTTTTATATTTTTACAACAACACGGGACCCCAATGGAGAACTTAGGGGAAGGAATGAAGGACCTGAAGGGGTTTGCAACCTCATAGGAAGATCAACAATATCAAACAACCAGACCCTGAGAGCTCCCAGGGACTAAGCCACCAAACAAATGGTACTCATGGATATAGTCATGTTTTCAGCTCCATATGTAACACAGAATTGCCCTACCTGGTATTAATGGGAGGGGCAGTGATTGGTCCTGTGGAATCTTGATAAAATTGTAGACTGGTGAGTTTGGAGTGGGTGAGTGGGTGGAGAAGCTCCCTCCTACAGGCAAAGTGGGGAGAGGAGGATGGGAGGAGGGGCTTGTGGAGCAATAACTGGGAAGGGGATATGATTTGAAATGTAAACAAATAAAATGATTAAAAATGTACAATTGAAAGCTCTATAAAAAGAAGCAAACACACAGAAGAGGAGTAGAAGGCAGGAAATAATCAAAATCAGGGCTGATAACAATCAATTAGAAAGAAAAAAAAACAATGAATCAACAAAACCAAAAGATAATTGTTTAAGAAAATCAATAAGATAAACCCCTAGCCAAACTAACCAAATTACAGAAAGAGTATCTACATAAGAAAAAATCATAAAAAGGGAGACATAACAACAAAGAAGAAATTCAAAGAATTGTTAGGATGTATTTCAAAAGCCTGCACTGTACAAACTAGAAAATCTTAATGAAATGGCTGATTTTCTAGACAGATAAAACTTACCAAACTCAAATCAAAATCAAGTAACTATGTCAACAGCCTGAAAACCCCTAAGTAAATATAAGTAGTCATTATGTTTCCCAACCAAAAATAAGTAAGTAAATAAATAAATAAATAAATGCCCAGAGCCAAATGGTTTCATGTAGAATTCTACTAGATCTTCAAAGAAGAGTGAGTGCCAATGTTATTCAAACTAGTCTACAAAATGGAAACAGAAAGAGTACTACCAAACTCATTCTATGAGGCCATAGTCATGCTGATTTCTAACACAAAAAAAGACATGACCAAGAAAGAGATTTTTAGAACAATATCTCTTATGAATATTGATGCATAATACTCAATGACATCCTGACAAAATGAATTGAGGAACATTTTCAAAAAAATATCACCCACCATAATAAAGTTGGCTTCCTCCCAAGGTTGTGGGAATGGTTCAGTGCATTAAAATCTATCAACACAATCCACCATCTAAACAAACTGAATGAAAGAAAGTGCATAATCATCCCATTAGATGCTGAAAAACCCTTTGACGAAAATCCAATAGTCCTTCACTTTAAAAGTCTTAGATCAGGGATAGAAATGCACATACCACACATAGTGAAAACAATATAAAGCAAGCCAATACCCAACATCAAATTAAATAGAAATTTGAAGAAATTCCAATAAGTCAGGGACAAGAAAAGGCTCCTCACTCTCTTTTTAGATATTCAATATACTACTTGAATTTCTAGGTAGAGCAATAAAACACATAAAATATATCAAGGGAATATAAATTGCAATGGAAGAAGCAAAAATATTGCTATTTATGGATGATATGATAGTATACATAAGCAATCTTAAAAATTCTACCACAGAAATTCTACAACTGATGCACACTTTCAGCAAAGGGACTGGATACAAAACTAACTCAAATAAAAAAAAATAAAAAAAAACAAGAGTCCTCCTTTGTACAAATGATAAAAGGACTGAGAAAAAATTAGGGAAACAATACCTTTAAAATAGACACTGATATTATATAATATCTTGGTGTAACTCTAACCAAACAAGCAAAAGACCAATATGACAAGAACTTCCAATTGCTGTACAAAGAAACTAAGGATTATATGTGAAGATGTAAAGATCTTGCATGCTCATGAATTAGTAGGATTAACCTAGTGAAAATGGCCATTTTACTAAAAACAATTATTGATTCAATGCAAATCCTGTCAAAATTTCAACATATTATTTATAGTCCTTGTCTGAACAATTTTCAACTTCATATGGTGTTCTACCTGGCCAGTATGGTGTCAAACAGTCCTCAGAGGGAGAGCAAGTCTGATAAGAAAGATAGAAAAAGGATGAAAGAGACAGGTAATGGGAGGACTTTCAGGTCTATACCATTCCAGCACAAGTGTATTTTTCATAGCTTTTAATATTAAAGTACTTTGAGAAGTAAAGTCACAAGCTAACAGAAAGAACTTTGCTAAAATGTACACAAAACATTTGTTCCCATCCCTAAAACATCCCTGTTTCTTCGGGTGAATAGAATCTTCAGCCTCTAGCCTTAGCTTCAGGTGCACTTCCACTTACAATTCTATGCCTCATCAAGATGGGGAAATCTGACAACAGGCCCTGACCTGCCTTGATTCTGCCTGACAGGCAGACTTTTTCTCTCTTTCTTTTTCTCTGTTTCAGAGAAGTGGCAAAACAGCTCCTAACAATATGGAAAACAAACAAACAACAAGAACAGAAACATGATAGCTAAAACAATCCAGAAGAACTTCTGGTGGTATCAACATTCATGATTGCCAGGTGTACTCTTGAGCAATAGTAATGAAACTACGAAATATTAGTATAGGAACAGAGAGGTTTATCAGTGAAATAGAATTGAAGACCAAAAAATAAACCCACACAACTATGGACACTTGTTTTGTTTTTCATTTTTTGGTTTTTTTTGTTTTTGTTTTTGTTTTGTTTTGTTTTGTTTTGAGAAATTAGGGAATAGTATTGACATCATTGGCACAGACACTGAGATCAACCATTAATAAATAGGGTATTACCAGATGTATTAAATCTAAAGAAAAGAAATTGCAGAATGGCCTTGAACTCATCAGTACAAGAGACAAATTAAGAAGCTTCTGCAATTCAAAGGATACTGACAATCAGACAAAGTAGCAGTGTAGAACATGGGGAAAGATTTTTTACAACTCCACTTTTAAAAGGGGACTAATATCCAAAATATGTAAAGAACTCAATAAATTCACATTAAAATGCATTAAATAATACACTTAAGAAAGTGGTATAGATATAAACAGAAAATTCTCAATAGAGAAATCTGAAATTGTTGGGAAACACTCAAAGAAATGTTCACCATCCTCAGCAAGCATGGACATGCAAATAAAATCTACTTATATAATCCATCACATACCTTTCAAGATTGCTAATATCAATAACACAAGATCTCATATTTGTGGGGAGGTAGAACAAGGGGGAAATTCCTCTATTACTGGTGGAAATGCAAACTTGTACAGCCACTGTAAAAATTAATATGGTAGTCATCGAAAATTTGGGAATCTATCTATGTCAATGCCTAGCTATAACACTCTTGTGCTTATTACTTTAAAGGATGCTACATTCTACAACAAGGACATTTGCTTAAGCATGTTCTTTGTGACTTTGCATATAATATCCAGAAATTGGAAACAACCTATATATGGATAAAGAAAATGTGGTACTTTTACAAATTGGAGCATTAGTCAGCTGTTAAAAAGAAAGCAAACAGTGACAAAGTGGCATCATAAAATTTGTAGGCAAATGAATAAAACAAGAAAAAATATCATCCTGGGTGATGTAATCCAGAGCCTGTAGGATGACTATGGTATGTTTTCACTTATTGGAGGACATTAAAATGATAATTGAGCCTTATCCATAGACCCAGGGAAGTTACGTAAAGAAGAAGGGTCTAATAGAGGTACAAGGATATCTCTGGAAAGAAGAAATTGAATAGATATTTCATTTACATTGCGGGTGGGTGGGAATGGAGGTAGGGGTTCAGATATTAGGGCAATCAGATGGAGGCAGAAAATGCTGGGAAAGATGACAGGAATAGGGGGCTACTTGTGAGGGTGGTATGCAAAATTAGTACAGTGGAAACTTCTGAATCATAGTGATCCTAATGAGGACTCCTTTTAATGGACAATATGGCATCTCATCTGGACATATTTTGTAACCAGGCAAGAATTCCAGTGGAGGGACTAGGCTGCATTCACTTGATTTGTTGGCCAAGGAGTTCCATGGAAATTCTCAAACAATTCTGATTGTTGCTAAGAGAAAAGGCTGCTTTCTACAAACTGACTGTGAGGCTCCATTTTCAAAGACAACACCCACATAAATAATTGAACATGGTCAAGACAAGTTGGTGACTATAGTTGGTACATACATTCTAATCTCTTTGATGCAAGGAGGTACTTTGCAGGTACTGAAAGAAAAATGTGGATACCAATTCAGTTACAAAACTCTGTCCTTCTTGTAACATATGCTAGGGCAACTATGCCATCGAATATTTGAAAGTAGCCAACCAATTTCTGATTTTATTTAAGGCCCACTGGATGAGAAAGACCCACAATCAACACAATTTTGGCAGCCAAGAGCCAGAGACTAGATAGCTCAGAGATCTGGGGTAAAAACAAATACTACGCCTGATGGCATTCTGCTATCCTCATAGATCAGTGCCTTATTCAGTCAATGTGAAAGTGAATTCCTCCAGCATCTGATGATTACATATACAGAGACCCACAGCCAGACATTATGCAAAGAGAGAGTCTAAATTGGAGTTCTCAATCAAATCCCCCCATTAGAGCTTAGGAGATCTCATGGAAGAAGAGGCAGAAATAAAGATTGTAAGAACCAGAGGAGATTAAGAACATGACCTTCTGAATCAAATAAGCAAGGTACATATGAGCTTATAGAGACTGAAGCAGCAAACACAGGGCCTACATGAGTCTATGTCAGGTTCACTGGTATATATTATAGATGACAACTTTTCATTTTGGGGTCTCCTTACTATGAGAATGAGTAGGTTCTCTATTTAAGCTGCTCTTCAGATTCCCTTTCTCCTTTTTGTGTGCTGTGTCCTGTTCCAATATTACAGTTTTTGGCTAATTTTCTCTATATTTTATTTTATCATGTTTGGTGGTTATCTCTTAGAAGCCTGTTCTCTTCTGAGAGACAGAAAGATTTGGAGGGGAAGGAAGTTGCAGAGAAAATGGAAGAAGTAGGAGGGAGGGAAAAGTATAATCAGGATATATTGTATGAAGGAAATAACTTATTTTCAATAATAAAAAATAAACAGGAGAAAAATGAATCAACTTTTTTATACTTGCTCAAAATTTGTGAATTAAATATAAACATGAAGAAAGCAAACAAATATTGTGCAAATTGATTTTATTACTCAAAAAAGTAAAGGTCAAAAAATATAAAGAATATTTGAATAAATTTTAAGTTGAATAAATTTTCCAAAAGGTAGAAAACCAAAGAGACATGACAACTCAATGCAAAGCATGATAATGGATTGATCTGAATTGAGAGTAGAAGGGGATTGGTATAAATATGGTTATCAGGAAAATGGAGATATATAGGATATGAAAATATCTAGATAAAACTTGTGTTATATAAAATGTTCTCTTCTATCATTATGTAAGAATAGACACTTGTTCTTAGAAAATACATACTAAAGTAATTGCATGCATATAAAGCAGCAAAAGAATATATACAGTAAATTTAATGCAAGCAAGTAATGAATCAAATAAAGAAGATAAAATTTTGCTTTTACAGGTTTTTGAATGTTGAAATCATATCAAACAGAATTATCTGCTCAGGAATGTAAGAGAAGAACATGTGTTATCAATTATTAAATTCATAAACTTTATCAGTATACATTAATAAGCCATCAAACACTGAAGCTGTCACTAAACATTATGTGAAATTAAAATTAAGCATTGTCATCAAGAGCAAAACTATTGAGGAATATAATGTTTAAATATAATAAAATATGTGCCAAAATAAAGAAATGAATATATTAGCTTAATTGTTCTCTAATACAAAATCCTTCAAGAGAATGAAGTGATATAGTCAAGCTTATTAAAGATATGATGGTTACATTCACAGCAAATACTTTAGTCATTTAGTCTTTCCTGTCTTATAGGTATTTTGTTTGGCTTGCATTTTTTGAATAACATACATGTTCACTTTTATTATTATTTAAATTACAAAATCACTCTAAATTAAATGTCTTTTGTTTTTTGTATATCAGAAACTGGGTGCTCAGAAAATTAACTCCTTCATTTAAGGCCACATCTGTCCTATGTTTCTTGCTTTTAACCTCCCATCAGCCTAGATGTATTCCTATAATTTTTCTACCACGGGCTTCTAATACATAGTAAAAGGTAGTGACTCATAAATAAACATAAAAAAAACAAAATAGGTAGGCCATATCAGTTAAAAATGAGATGTGATTCTTCTTGGGAAAACAATTGGTTCTCAGTTCTGCTGTTTATATATAAGATTAGTCCTTTACAAATAAGTTTGATCTGTGAAGAATACCTAATTTCAATCACATTATCTAAGACAAAAACACTTAAAAATGGAAGGAAATAATACAGAAATATTTCTTTCATAGAATAATGTGATCGATATAAAAGAGACTGATTAATTGAAAACTTTCACATTTTCCACAGTTGTTCTGATACTGAGCAGTTTCAACCATAATTGGCCTTAAAAAATGATTCCTTTGAGAATTTTTTTCAAGTTTCAAAGCAGTAATACACCTCAATTAATCTGCATCAGTAGAAGCCTGAAAATTGTAGCAGCATTTTGTGTGGTAAAATATCTGAAGTATCTTCTCTCACTGGGACAGCCATTAGAAGCCCAGAAAATATGTCAAAAGATTGAGTGATACATCAGCCTTGGAATGTGTGCCTGTTTAGCTTTTTCAGTATCTTTTAAGCAATATCAAAAAATAAATGTGAGCCATGGACATCAAAATATTTGAAGTATTTATATTTGTATTGCATTAAGTAATCATTTACTAGTTAAAAATATTTAGTAATAATTTAATTGATCAATTAATGACATTAATGCTCTGTTGCGCTGATTTCAAAAGTCTATTAGAATCGCCTTGGGGAGCTCATTAGCAGCAGATTACAAGATGTCTCCTTCCAAGTCTCTGCTGCTTTTCTAAAGGGATGCTTGATGGTTTTTATCCAGCAAATTCCTAAAGGGTGCTAATACTTCTTGCCAAAGAACCACATACAAAATATTGACTTAAAATTTATATAACATTTTAAATTTTCCAATTGGAAGTTCCTCCTAAGATTTAATTACCTAAACTTCTGTGTCTATTGCTGACTATGTCAGTGGATCTAGAGATTCATCACAAAACACTATATACACTGTGTACTATGGCATTAGAAATTAATACAAAAATGAAACACCTTAGTTATGCTAGCCAACTTTAAAGCTCAGTAGGCACATGTTACTAACACCTTTCAGATTGTACCAAAAGGAGCTTGTATTTGAGCAACAGAAGTTGTTTTGCACAGTTAATAAGGTCATCTTTCACCTTTGTAAATTGTCCAAACTTATTTGTATAAGACTAAGCAATCCTATCAGTAATGTGATTTCACACATTTGATTTTTTTCTACAATCTCTTGTATATCACAAACACACATACACACATACACACACACAACCCCTACCAACTTTTTTCTCATTCAATTGCTAATATCTGTAATTCTCAAATTCAAGACTTACATCCAGTTTACAGATCTACATATAGATGAAGATTGTTCCTTATCCCAGAATTGTAATTTAAAGACATGGACCATTGAGAAGATGAAAATAATAAAACAGATGTTAATCTTAAGATGTAGGTAGAAGCTTAAAAAAAGAACATAAAAAAACATCATTTAGAGAACTGGTAAAATGTTTCATTTATTTCTTTGTCTGAGGTGTGGAGATGGTTCAGTGAGAAAATAGTTTTCATCTCAAATGTAAGGCCTGGAGTTTGGATCTACAAAACCCATATAAAAGTCAGTCAGGTATGGTGGATTCCAGCACTACCAGCACATGCATAGTAAAGAGACATGAAATTCCTGAAGCAAGCTGACAGCATAGACTTACTGGAACTGGAAGTTCCTTCCTCAATGAGAGATTAAAGTGGAATGTAATTGAGGAACACATCAGATAGCATCATCAGGCCTACAAACACACACACACACACACACACACACACACACACACACACTCAAATATACATACATGCAGTGTATATACATATAAAAAAACAAGAATATTTTCTATACTAAATTACCCTGAGTATTATACTGCATCCTTTTTAATGGTGCTACTAAGAATAGGATTGTAAGACCTTATAAGTAACAATGAATGCTTGCATCACAACTCTATAAATTGTGTGCAATGTTATAGGGAGTATGTATAAAATAAATCCATGAAGAACATATGTGTGGAT
Source organism: Rattus norvegicus (assembly GCF_021556685.1). Lineage (NCBI taxonomy): Eukaryota > Metazoa > Chordata > Mammalia > Rodentia > Muridae > Rattus > Rattus norvegicus. Next base: position 61,968,803 of record NC_141554.1, read on the forward strand.
ATATATGGTACACTTGTTGAGCTTATGAAAATACTGTGTATAACATGTATCTGATATTAAACATTAATAAGCTGTAGTAGTACAATTGTGTAGTATAATTGCAGAAATTTGTATCTTACTCTTTGTGAAATGGCTGCTGAAAGACTCCATTCTTTTTAAGCTTGATATGCTTTTATTTTAAAATACAATAAGACATGTATATAATGAGGAGGATTTTCAGATAACTTGTAACCTCTCTTTCCTAAGCTTGTATTAATCTCCTGCTGAGTCTGGGTAGACTCTGAATATCTTTCCAAGATTATGTTACATTACTTGACAAAAGAGATTATGCAGATGTCCTTAAGACCTTGCTGAAATAGGGACATTGTCCCAGGTATCATTGTTTGTATTTGTATAATCAGGTTAACACTATATTATAATTAGTATAATTATTACTATAATCAGGTTAACATTTAAAGACAGAGAGTTCACCCTACTCTGAGTGGTTCAGAGATTAAAGGGCTTAATCTAAGAGCAGGTCTTTTTTGGCATTGAGGACAGATGCAGAACAACTCCAAGAGTAGAGAACATCCTGGAGTGACAGCCAAAAAGAGAATGGGCAATTCAGTCGTTCACCAATATGGAAGTAACTTATATTAAAAAACTGAATGACCTTGAAAGAAAATCTAAGTCTCCAGATGAGAAAGGAGTTGATGTTTATCTCAATTTTGAGAGGTTCAAATGAAGTAAGACATTTCCTTTTCAATTCAGAGCAGTAGCCACTATAAGCTAATAGATTTATGCTGTTTTGCAAAGCTTAGTTTGGAATAACTTTTATTGATATAAAATTAATATAATAAGATAACATTTAGAGACTTGGTTAACATTTAATATCTCAAAGTAGCAGAAAATTTGTAAGTATTGGAAACCATAAGTGCACTTCACATTCATTCTGATTTCATTTTTATGATTCTGAGGATTTAAAGAATATATATTTACCAGGAGTTTATGGTTTCAGAGATCCATGATAACTTGTTCTTATTACTTCTGTGCTTAGCATAAAACAGCATTATATGTAGTAGAGTAATTCTGGTATCTCATGGCAGGTAGGGAATGGAAGAGGAGAAAGCTTAAGAGATCCAGGATAGGTTAAGAGATTAAGATACTAAGGGAAAAGTTCACCCTTCAAGCGCATTTTGTAAATGAACTACTTCCTCCAGCTAGAACACACTTTTCCAAGAACCCATCATCTCCCATTAAGTTATGAGTCTATTAGCGGATTAGACTGATGATTTGGTTAGAGTTCTGAAAACGGTCTAATAGCCCCAACTTTGAACACTGTGTCATATCTCTGCTCCTTTGTTAATTCCCACCACTATACAGTATTGAAACCATAACTCAAATGAATTCTTTTTCTTTAATTATTGTTTATGTAGGGTACTTTATTACAGTGATGAAAAATCTGAGTATACACAATAATAAATATCTCAATTTTCAACTCAATATATATATATGTGTATATATATATATATATATATATATATATATATTCCAGATTTTATTCCCCTTCTGGCTCACACCCTGAGGGTTCCATACCCCATAACTCCTTCCTGCCCCCCTGCATTGCTCCACCCCAGATTCCACAAGGATGTCCCCACCCCACCCACCCCACCAGACCTCTAACCTTCCTGGGGCCTCCAGTATCTTGAGAATTAGATGAATCTTCTCTGACTGAACCCAGACCCAGTAGTCCTCTACTGTATATGTGCTAGAGGCTTCTTCTCAGCTGGTGGATGCTGCCTGGTTGGTGATGCAGTGTCTAAGAGACCTCAGGGGTTCAGATTAATTGAGACTACTGGTGGTCCTACAGGGTTGCCTTCCCCCTTAGCTTCCTCCAGCTTTTCCCTAATCCAACCAGAGGGATCATTGGTTGGGTGCCCATGTCTACATCTGACTCTTTCAGCTGCTTGTTGGGTCTATTGGAGAACAGTCATGGTAGTCCCCTTTTTATGAATGCCCTTTTTATGAATGCCCCATACTTTCAGTAATGGTGTCAGATCTTGAGGCCTCCTCTTGAGCTGGACCCCACTTTGGTCCTATCCCTGGACTTTCTTTTCCTCAGGCTCTTCTTCATTTCCATCCCTGCATTTTATATAGACATGAAGAATTATGGGTCAGAGCTTTGGCTGTGGGATAGTAACCCAATTCCTCACTTGATTCCCTCCCTGTCTTTCCGATGGAGGTAGATGCAATAAGTTCCCTCTCCCCAACATAGGGCCATTCATGTAGCACCTCCTCTTTGAGTTCTGAGAGTCTCTTACTTCTCAGGTCTCTAAAGGGGCTTCCCAATCTCCTTCATCTTGAAGTCTCCTGTTTCTATTTATTCTGTTGGCCCTCAGTACTTCAGTCCTTTTTCCCCTCCCAATACCAGATCATGTTCTCCTCTACCCCAATCCTGCCCTCATTCCCTCCCCTGTCCCTCCATCCTTTCCCCTTTGTGGTTGCTTTCTTCGACCTCCCAAGTGGAATTGAGGCATCCTCACTTGGGCCCTTCATCTTGTTGACCTTGTTGAGTACTGTGGAATGTATTTTGGATATTCTGTACTCATTTTGTTGGCTAATATCCACTTATTAGTGACAACATACATTGTATGTCCTTTTGGGTCTGAGTTATCACACTCAGGATGACATTTTCTAGTTCCATTCATTTACCTACAAAACTCAGAATGTCCTTGTTCTTAATAGCTGAGGTATTCCATTGTGTAAACGAACCACATATACTGTATTCGTTCTTGTTGTGGGACATCTGGGCTGTTTTCAACGTTTGGCTATCGCAAATAAGGTCAGCAAACAAAGATTGTTATAAGACTCTTTATGAAATGCTATATTGTGATAAGATCAGTGCCAGCAAGGTATAATCATTCTGGAAATCAGTCTGGAAGTTCCTCAGAAAATTGGACATCATACTAACTGAGGACCCAGCTATACGTCTCTTGGGCATATACCCAAAAGTTGATCCAACAAATAACAAAGACACATGCTCCACTATGATCATAGCAGCCTTATTTATAATAGCCAGAAGCTGGAAAGAACCCAGATACCCTTCAACAGAGGAATGGATACAGAAAATGTGGTACATCTACAGAATGGAATATTACTCAGCTTTCAAAAACAATGACTTTATGAAATTCATAGGCAAAATGGATGGAACTGGAAAATATCATCCTGAGTGAGGTAATTCAAACACAGAAAAACACACATGGTATGCTCTCATTGATAAGTGGATATTAGCCCAAATGCTTGAATTACCCTAGTTGCACAGAACACAGGAAACTCAAGAAGGATGACCAAAAGGCGAATGCATCACTCCTTTAAAAGGGGAACAAGAATACCCTTGGGAGGGAATAGGGAGGCAAAGTTTACAACAGAGGCAGAAGGAACACCCATTCAGAGCCTGCCCCACATGTGGCCCATACATATACAGTCATCAAACTACATAAGATGGATGAAGCAAAGAAGTGCAAGCTGACAGGAAGCAGATGTGGATCTCTCCTGAGAGACACAGCCAGAATTCAGCAAATACATAGGTGAATGCCAGCAGCAAACCACTGAACTGAGAACGGGATCCCTGTTGAAGGAATTAGAGAAAGGACTGGAAGAGCTTGAAGGGGCTTGAGACCCCATATGAACAACAATACCAAACAACGAGAGCTTCCAGGGACTAAGCCAATATCCAAAGACTATACATGGACTGATCCTGGGCTCCAACTGCATAGGTAACTATGAATAGCCTAGTAAAAGCACTGGTGGAAGGGGAAGCCCTTGGTCCTGCCAAGGCTGGACTCCCCACCCAGTGATCGGGTTTCTTGGGGGAAGGGTGGTAATAGGGGGAAGTTTGGGAGGGTAACACTCATATAGAAGGGGAGCGGGGAGGGGTTAGAGGGATGTTGGCTTGGAGACTGGGAAAGGAAATATCATTTGAAATGTAAATAAGGGGGTTGGGGATTTAGCTCAGTGGTAGAGCGCTTGCCTAGGAAGCGCAAGGCCCTGGGTTCAGTCCCCAGCTCCAAAAAAAAAGAACCAAAAAAAAAAAAAGAAATGTAAATAAGAAATACCCAATTTAATAGAGATGAAAAAAATAAAAAAAAAGATGAGTGCCAGCCAGAACTTCAAATATGAACATATTTTAACCTCTTCTGAATTAGTTTAAAATTATCTTTTATTACTCTTAGATTTTTGAGTTCAATTTTATCATTTTTAATAATTTTTCAGTTGGAAATTTTTATAGAATTTCCTTATTTATTTTGGAGATTCTCTTGGAGGTTATTATGGTTTCCATGAGAATGGCACCCATAAGCTTGGTTACCTTGGTTCTGATGTTTTGTACGGGAAATAGAAAAGTAACTAAGACAGAGAGATTTTTTGATAATGGATGCCACTTACCACTATTCAATGTGTAAGAAGTTATTAAACTCTCAAGAAAAGCAGTAAACCACTGATATAGGGATTTCTTCCTCTTGAAAATTATCAATTAGGTACACATTGGTATTATTAAAACTTGATCTATATGATCCACTCACATGAATTTCCAGAAGTCTTGCTAACACATATATGTTGGCATGATCTTATGCTCACATAATTAATAATTCTGTTTTTGGGACAAATGTCCAGATTCTGTTCATGGGCATTTAGGACTGGTTAGCATTGGTTTCATCCTCAAAGATATTCACATTTCTCATTGGTAACATTGTAACAGATATGGCAGTAGGACATTCTGCTTTGGACCCTGTGAATCATGTTTAACTGTTGACAATGATCATGCAGTTTCTGCTTCCCAAACTAGAGAATATGTACTGAGTGTAGTTAAAAACAACAACAACAACAAAAAAAAAAAAAAAAAAAAAACTGCAGCTGGACTTTCTCTGTAGCCCTACACATTTTAAAATTCCTGGGAATTTTGGAATTCTCAAATTTGGTCAATGAAAATTGAAGTTCTTCTTGCCTTCCTCAGTGGAAAACTTCTCACCTCCTCATATAATCTCCCACAGAAGGCACTCCTAGTCATTCTTTAAGCTACAAGTACTTTCTGATATCAATGTTGTCAAATTTTCATGATGTTTTTGGGGCTGCGTACAGAGGATCTGAGGGCTATATTATTAAACTGCATAATCCAATCTGGTTTTGCTCAACTAGAGACATGTAAAACTTCCTTTCCAATAGTTTCCCTATAGAGCACAAATAGAATCACAAATATTCATTTCACTTACAGTAATTAAGACAGGCACAGAAGTGAGGATTGTTGTTTAATTTCAGTCACATGATAAAAAGTTGTCACTGAAAAAATGTTACGAAAATAATGGATACCAAAAAACTGATAAATTGGGATATTCAAGTCAAACAAACCTGAGATAGATTAGATGTTGAAGAATAGTAGTCAAAATAGCACTATTGTGAGACAATGGACCATGCCAGGAAACTTGGTAAGGTAGAGCAGGTCTGAGACCCCAGTAACCAGATACCCACCTGAGACAGTAGACGCCACCTGAGACAGTTGGCACCTCCCTGCTCCCTGCCAGATTGCAGAACTGGAACACATGCAACCTTTCCGACATAAGCAAATGTGGCTTATGGTCAAGTGTACCCAGGACAGTGTTCTGCATGCTAATGTGGTATCTAGAGGCCCTGAGGATTTAGCCAATAAGTGTCCCTTTCCAGACCTTACACCTGGCAAAAGGTATTTAATTTCTGGTCCACACTGAGAAGTTGGTATGCATCCATTTTTCATGATGAACAGTATATAAACTGTATGGACTGTCTCCACTGGAACTATTATGGGGACCATGGAGAAGGACTCATAATACAGAGTCAACCTAAGTCTCATGTAAAAGGTTTCTTTGCTCTTCCAGACAACCATCACCAAGTGAAGGATAACCACTGAGAAGTTAAGCCAGAGTTCACATTCCTCCCACTCAGGCTAGGCTGAGTCCTCAGCCTGTAGGTTCCCAATAGTCCCAGCCTTGTCATGGTTCTGTGGGCCTCTGATCCTTCACTCTCTACTGTGTGTGAAATCCAGTAGCAACTGGATGTTGTATAGCCAGGAAACCCCAGCTTCAGCCCTCCACAGGTCAGACTGCATTTTCCCACGCCCTGAGTGGTGTCTTGCTGCTTCCCTTAAGCTCAGCACCCTACAGAGGCTGCATAGGGTCAATGCAGTCAAGTACTCCCCCATGCTTTTCTTCCCTAGTAGTGTGTCCCACATTATAGCAGTGAGGTAGAAGATGGACCAGTACACTATCAGTGTTAACTCTTTGTAAACTGCTTTGCCATTCTCACTGGTGTGAGGTGAAATCTCAGGATTGTTTTGATTTGCATTTCCCTTATGACTAAAGATGTTGAACATTTCTTTAGGTGTTTCTCAGTCATTCTCTCAGTCATTCGGCATTCCTCAGCTGTGAATTCTTTGTTTAGCTCTGAACCACATTTTTTAATAGGGTCATTTTTCTCCCTGCAGTCTAACTTCTTGAGTTCTTTGTGTATTTTGGATATAAGCCCTCTATCAGTTGTAGGATTAGTAAAGATCTTTTCCCAATTTTTTGGTTGCCGTCAGAAACTGTTTTATGAGAGAGATGTGAATTCAATTAATGTAAAAGAGAAGTCCTGATTCCCAAAAAGGCTAATGTCTCCCTCTCGATTATTTACCTTTTAAAAATATAGGGTATTTTCAATTAATTTGAGATCTTTTTTCTCTTTAAAAGAAATATATCCATTTGGTATCCAGTACTTATGAAACAACTACTCCTTGTTATTTTGGAAAACATTTGAAACTATAAGATAAAGAAACAACTAAAATACAGATTGTCCTCAAGACAATCTTTCTTTTAGGAGTCAATTCCTTATGAACAAGGTGAAAAAATAAAATTAATTAATTAATCAAAACATAAGGTAGGAGAGATACCAAAATAAGGTTCTAAATTGTGTCTTGGTCCTTAGAAATCTCTTTCAATTTTTCTTTCTAAAGTCATAAAGTTAAAAGATTGACATTAACACAACCAAAGTTTATTATTAACACAGAAGATCTACAGTAGTCACCATGGTAATCACCTTAGTATGAATAGAAGCTCATTTTGTAAGCCCCTAAAATTTTGCCTATCTACCCTGGAAACAAGACATTAGATATGTCTTTCAGATTCATCAAGGCCGTTTTTCTGCCACTGTTAATCCCTGAAAATTATATTAGTGTGTTCAGAGTATGTTTTCTTATATTGCACTTACTGAGATTATTAATGTCTGCAACTTTGTCAGTATACATCTGAGTATGCTTTTGGTACATTGGGGAACCAAAAAAAAAAAAAAACCCAAACAAACAAACAAACAAACAAAAAACTTGAAATGACTATTTGTAGCAATGACATTTTCTGAGATACATGGGTTTAGCTTAAAAGTAATAAAGTAGACCCATGGATCCCGGCCTGCAGCAGCTCTCTGCTCCCAGACCCCATGGGAGAGAGACCTCACTGCCTGGTCAGGTGGGCACTCCTGAGGCTGCAGAGCGGAAGAGACCACCAACACCGCTCAACCCTGACCAGATCCCTGGCCCAAGAGGAAACTGTATACGGCCTCTGGGTTCCCGTGGGGGAGGGCCCAGGAGCGGCAGGACCCCTGCGCCTGAGACACCGCCAGAACCTGAAGGAACAGACCAGATAAACAGTTCTCTGCACCCAAATCCCGTGGGAGAGAGAGCTAAACCTTCAGAGAGGCAGACATGCCTGGGAAAACAGAAGAGACTGCACTCTGCACACATTACTGATTCCAGAGGAAAACACCAAACACCATCTGGAACCCTGGTGCACTGAAGCTCCCTGAAAAGGTGGCACAGATCTTCCTGGTTGCTGCCACCAAAGAGAGCTCGTGGGCAGCACCCCGCTAGCAAACTTGAGCCTCAGGACCACAGGTAAGACCAACTTTTCTGCTGCAAGAGACCTGCCTGGTGAACTCGGGACACAGGAACAGCTGAAGACCTGTAGATAGGAAAAACTACATGCCCGAAAGCAGAACACTCTGTCCCCATAACAGGCTGAAAGAAAACAGGAAAACAGGTCTACAGCACTCCTGACACACAGGCTGATAGGACAGTCTAGCCATTGTCAGAAATAGCAGAACAAAGTAACACTAGAGATAATCTGATGGCGAGAGGTAAGCACAGGAACACAAGCAACAGAAACCAAGACTACATGGCACCATCGGAGCCCAATTCTCCCATCAAAACAAACATGGAATATCCAAACACACCAGAAAAGCAAGATCTAGTTTCAAAATCATATTTGATCATGATGCTGGAGGACTTCAAGAAAGACATGAAGAACTCCCTTAGAGAAACACAGGAAAACATTAATAAACAAGTAGAAGCCTACAGAGAGGAATCGCAAAAATCCCTGAAAGAATTCCAGGAAAACACAATCAAACAGTTGAAAGAATTAAAAATGGAAATAGAAGCAATCAAGAAAGAACACATGGAAACAACACTGGATATAGAAAAACAAAAGATGAGACAAGGAGCTGTAGATACAAACTTCACCAACAGAATAAAAGAGATGAAAGAGAGAATCTCAGGAGCAGAAGATTCCATAGAAATCATTGACTCAACTGTCAAAGATAATGTAAAGTGGAAAAAGCTACTGGTCCAAAACATACAGGAAATCCAGGACTCAATGAGAAGATCAAACCTAAGGATAATAGGTATAGAAGAGAGTGAAGACCTGTAAGACTGGTAAGAAGAGAGCTCAAAGGACCTGTAAATATCTTCAACAAAAACAAAGAAGAAAACTTCCCTAACCTAAAAAAAGAGATACCCATAGGCATACAAGAAGCCTACAGAACTCCAAACAGATTGGACCAGAAAAGAAACACCTCTTATCACATAATAGTCAAAACACCAAACGCACAAAAAAAGAAAGAATATTAAAAGCAGTAAGGGAAAAAGGTCAAGTAACATATAAAGGCAGACCTATCAGAATCACACCATACTTTTCGCCAGAAACTATGAAGGCCAGAAGATCCTGGACTGATGTCATACAGACCCTAAGAGAACACAAATGCCAGCCCAGGTTACTGTATCCTGCAAAACTCTCAATTAACATTGATGGAGAAACCAAGATATTCCATGACAAAACCAAATTTACACAATATCTTTCTACAAATCCAGCACTACAAAGGATAATAAATGGTAAAGCCCAACATAAGGAGGCAAGCTATACCCTAGAAGAAGCAAGAAACTAATCATCTTGGCAACAAAACAAAGAGAAGACAAGCACACAAACATAAACTCACATCCAACTATGAATATAACAGGAAGCAATAATCACTATTCCTTAATATCTCTCAAAATCAATGGCCTCAACTCCCCAATAAAAAGACATAGATTAACAAACTGATATGCAACGAGGACCCTGCATTCTGCTGCCTATAGGAAACACACCTCAGAGACAAAGACAGACACTACTTCAGAGTGAAAGGCTGGAAAACAACTTTCCAAGCAAATGGTCGGAAGAAGCAAGCTGGAGTAGCCATTCTAATATCAAATAAAATCAATTTTCAACTAAAAGTCATCAAAAAAGATAAGGAAGGACACTGCATATTCATCAAAGGAAAAATCCACCAAGATGAACTCTCAATCCTAAATATTTATGCCCCAAATACAAGGGAACCTACATACGTAAAAGAAACCTTACTAAAGTTCAAAACACACATTGCACCTCACACAACAATAGTAGGAGATTTCAACACCCCACTCTCATCAATGGACAGATCATGGAAACAGAAATTAAACAGGGACGTAGACAGACTAAGAGAAGTCATGAGCCAAATGGACTTAACGGATATTTATAGAACATTCTATCCTAAAGCAAAAGGATATACTTCTTCTCAGCTCCTCATGGTACTTTCTCCAAAATTGACCATATAATTGGTCAAAAAACAGACCTCAACAGGTACAGAAAGATAGAAATAATCCCATGCATGCTATCGGACCACCACAGCCTAAAACTGTTCTTCAATAACAATAAGGGAAGAATGCCCACATATATGTGGAAATTGAACAATACTCTACTCAATGATAACCTGGTCAAGGAAGAAATAAAGATAGAAATTAAAATTTTTTTTAGAATTTAATGAAAATGAAGGTACAACATACCCAAACTTATGGGACACAATGAAAGCTGTGCTAAGAGGAAAACTCATAGCTCTGAGTGCCTGCAGAAAGAAACAGGGAAGAGCATATGTCAGCATCTTGACAGCACACCTAAAGCTCTAGAACAAAAAGAAGCAAATAAACCCAGGAGGAGTAGAAGGCAGGAAATAATCAAACTCAGAGCTGAAATCAGTCTAGTAGAAACAAAAAGGACCATAGAAAGAATCAACAGAGCCAAAAGTTGGTTCTTTGAGAAAATCAACAGGATAGAAAAACCCTTATCCAGACTAACGAGAGGACACAGAGAGTGCGTCCAAATTAACAAAATCAGAAATGAAAAGGGAGAGATAACTAGAGATTGAGAGGAAATTCAAAAAATCATGAGATCTTACTATAAAAGCCTATATTAAACAAAACTTGAAAATCTTCAGGAAATGGACAATTTCCTAGACAGATACCAGGTATCGAAGTTAAATCAGGAACAGATAAACCAGTTAAACAACCCCATAACTCCTAAGGAAATAGAAGCAGTCATTAAAGGTCTCCCAACCAAAAAGAGCCCAGGTTCAGACAGGTTTAGTGCATAATTCTATCAGACCTTAATAGAAGTCCTCATACCAATATTATCCAAACTATTCCACAAAATTGAAACAGATGGAGCACTACCGAATTCCTTCTATGAAGCCACACTTACTCTTATACCTAAACCACACAAACAGCCCACAAAGAAAGAGAATTTCAGATCAATCTCCCTTATGAATATCGATGCAAAAATACTCAATAAAATTCTGGCACACTGAATCCAAGAGCACATCAAAACAATCATCCACCATGATCAAGTAGGCTTCATCCCAGGCATGCAGGGATGGTTTAATATACGGAAAACCATCAACGTGATCCATTATATAAACAAACTGAAAGAACAAAACCACATGATCATTTCATTAGATGCTGAGAAAGCATTTGACAAAATTCAACACCCCTTCATGATAAAAGTCCTGGAAAGAATAGGAATTCAAGGCCCATACCTAAACATAGTAAAAGCCATATACAGCAAACCAGTTGCTAACATTAAACTAAATGGAGAGAAACTTGAAGCAATCCCACTAAAATCAGGGACTAGACAAGGCTGCCCACTCTCTCCCTACTTATTCAATATAGTTCTTGAAGTTCTAGCCAGAGCAATCAGACTTTTCTTGTCAAGGGGATACAGATCGGAAAAGAAGAAGTCAAAATATCACTATTTGCAGATGATATGATAGTATATATAAGTGATCCCAAAAGTTCCACCAGAGAACTACTAAAGCTTATAAACAACTTCAGCAAAGTGGCTGGGTATAAAATTAACTCAAATAATTCAGTAGCCTTCCTCTACACAAAATGAAACAAGCTGAGAAAGAAATTAGGGAAACGACACCCTTCATAATAGACCCAAATAATATAAAGTACCTTGTTGTGACTTTAACCAAGCAAGTAAAAGATTTGTACAATAAGAACTTCAAGACACTGAAGAAAGAAATTGAAGAAGACCTCAAAAGATGGAAAGATCTCCCGTGCTCATGGATTGGCAGGATTAACATAGTAAAAATGGCCATTTTACCAAAAGCAATGTACAGATTCAATGGAATCCCCATCAAAATACGAATCCAATTCTTCAAAGAGTAAGACAGAACAATTTGCAAATTCATCTGGAATAACAAGAAACCCAGGATAGCTAAAACTATCCTCAACAATAAAAGGACATCAGGGGGAATCACTATCCCTGAACTCAAACAGTATTACAGAGCAATAGTGATTAAAACTGCACTGTATTGGTACAGAGACAGACAGATAGACCAATGGAATAGAATTGAAGACCCAGAAATGAACCCACACACCTATGGTCACTTAATTTTTGACAAAGGAGCCAAAACTATCCAATGGAAAAAAGATAGCATTTTCAGCAAATGGTGGTGGTTCAACTGGAGGTCAACATGTAGAAGAATGCAGATCGATCCATGCTTATCACACTGTACAAAGCTTAAGTCCAAGTGGATCAAGGACCTCCCCATCAAACCAGTCA